>NC_091357.1:13698298-13998298 GCF_038502225.1 Cherax quadricarinatus | reverse complement strand
AAACATGTACATCCTGAAGTCTACTCAACAGTCTTTTATCTACCAATACATAATCCAACAAACTACTGTCATTTCGCCCTACATCATATCGTGTATACTTATTTATCCTCTTTTTCTTAAAATATGTATTACCTATAACTAAACCCCTTTCTATACAAAGTTCAATCAAAGGGCTCCCATTATCATTTACACCTGGCACCCCAAACTTACCTACCACACCCTCTCTAAAAGTTTCTCCTACTTTAGCATTCAAGTCCCCTACCACAATTACTCTCTCACTTGGTTCAAAGGCTCCTATACATTCACTTAACATCTCCCAAAATCTCTCTCTCTCCTCTGCATTCCTCTCTTCTCCAGGTGCATACACGCTTATTATGACCCACTTCTCGCATCCAACCTTTACTTTAATCCACATAATTCTTGAATTTACACATTCATATTCTCTTTTCTCCTTCCATAACTGATCATTTAACATTACTGCTACCCCTTCCTTTGCTCTAACTCTCTCAGATACTCCAGATTTAATCCCATTTATTTCCCCCCACTGAAACTCTCCTACCCCCTTCAGCTTTGTTTCGCTTAGGGCCAGGACATCCAACTTCTTTTCATTCATAACATCAGCAATCATCTGTTTCTTGTCATCCGCACTACATCCACGCACATTTAAGCAACCCAGTTTTATAAAGTTTTTCTTCTTCTCTTTTTTAGTAATTGTATACAGGAGAAGGGGTTACTAGCCCATTGCTCCCGGCATTTTAGTCGCCTCATACGACACGCATGGCTTACGGAGGAAAGATTCTTTTCCACTTCCCCATGGACAATAGAAGAAATAAAAAAGAACAAGAGCTATTTAGAAAAAGGAGAAAAACCTAGATGTATGTATATATATATATGCATGTGCGTGTCTGTGAAGTGTGACCAAAGTGTTAGTAGGAGTAGCAAGATATCCCTGTTATCTTAGCGTGTTTATGAGACAGAAAAAGAAACCAGCAATCCTACCATCATGCAAAACAATTACAGGTTTTTGTTTCACAGTCATCTGGCAGGACGGTAGTACTTCCCTGGGTGGTTGCTGTCTACCAACCTACTACTATATATAATGTATATTACCTTTTCATTTAATTTTATATTGCTTATATTTGCGATAATAGCTAAATCGTAAATATATTGCTTTATATTCTTATTTGACTTATGTTGTTAGGATGTACATAATATGTGCTCAGTTAGTCTTGATTGTCAAACTACTGTAATTATCTCTTGTCGCTCGTTATACTGCCGGCTTCTGAGCTGCAGTTGTCCACGTAGCTATCACGTGATCGAGGGGGGGTGTCCTCACCTCTCGTGAAGTATTCAGTCTGCTCTAGACTCTCTTGGTGGTTGGACAGATTGTCTGTCTCATTATTCTTGTTAGTTCTGTAGAACTTTGTTCACAGAACATTGTAAAGACTTTGTGATTTTCGACGTTGTACTGAGGTTGTGTGTCGCTTAGACACTCTGAGTATCTCAGGTCCTTAGCTATAGCTTCTGACCTAATTTTGTACTGGTTTCTGTGTATTGTCACAGTCGCGTTTTCCTATGCTGAACGTAGATTCAGTATTATGGGAGTTTTGTAACTTTTGTGGAGGATCTGCAGATGGTCCCTACTTAGTGTCGTTATATTATCTCCTTGTTCCTGATTCTGTGTCGCAGTCGCTTGATATTGCATTGCTATTGGGCTTAGCATTCTGTTGTTGTTCAAGCAGACTGTTCGGGTTGCCAGTCGGTCAAGAAGTTAGTTTATTTGAGGACTTTGTCAGTCACTTGTTTAAGTCCTATTCGAGTCTTGAGACATAGCTAACTACTTAAGAGCACTTACACGCATACACACACTTGTACATATTTGTAATATCTTATTAAATGTTAATGTACCTGACGGTACTTAAGAATTATAAACGTGATATGTGCTTTCAGCACAATAATATTGAACTCGAGAGATTGATTTTATTTTGATTGCTGTGATTTAATTTACTTTGATAATATACTTCTAGACAACTTATAGACTTAATAAATTTATTAAATTTTAATTTCTCTAGTTAGTAGCCTACCAGTTGTAATCCTAAAGCACTAATAATTCATACTGAATTTAATGGATAATTGGACAAGGATGCTGACTACTTGTTACGAAAACCCAGTAACAGGCTGGATGCTAGAAGGGCAGTCCTTTCTAGTATTCACTGGAGATCTCTAAGCTTTTAGAATCGCGTTTTTTGTAACAGCCAGCATAAACCATCATATGAATTCTTTAATTGTATAAGAAGTTTTCATGCTTGTAAATATTTGCTGGAAAGTATGTACTTTTGTAAAAAAAACAGTGATTATGTGTGAGTGAGGTGAAAGTGTTGAATGATGATGATGAAAGTATTTCCTTTTTGGGGATTTTCTTTCTTTTTGGGTCACCCTGCCTCGATGGGAGACGACCGACTTGTTAAAAAAAAAATTTTCATAAAATATATTAGTATACCCTGTCATTTTTCTTACTTCAGTACATACATGGAGACAATTCATTACTGTTTTTAAATCATATTTTTCTCAGTACATTGTATTTTAATTTGTTTGCTATTTTACATCTGATATTTTATTTCATAATGTCTGTTGGCATATACCATACATGCACCACATTCAGCTTTGAGCATTTATATTTTATAATTTAAAAATTACCCAAAAAATCAACATAATTTAATTTAAAAAAAAACTTGCTCTTTCAGTTTTTTTTTTTTTTTTTGAAAAACTTGCATCTTTTAACATATCTCATTCAATATCTTATTCCCCTCATCATATCTGCAGATTATTAAACCTAACCTACAGTATGTTCTTAACCCCTTCAGGGTCCAAGGCCTAAATCTGAAGTGGTGCCCCAGTGTCCAAGAATTTAAAAAAAAAAAAAATGTTATTTTTTCTTATGAAATCGTAGAGAATCTTTTTGTGAAGGTAATAAAACAAAAAGTACAAAATTTCATGGAAAATTGACGAAATTATGCTCGTGAATTTTGATGTGTCAGCGATACTTACGAATCGGCTATTTTGCTGACTTTGACTCCCATTTTAGGCCAATTACGTTATTCCAGTCAACCAAATTCTTAGCTATTTCACTAGTATTACTTTTGTTCTATCGATTGAGCACAAGAAATCGCCAAGTCAACTGTTTCAACTACAAATTAAAGTGATCGGAAATTGTTAATTTGGCCAATTTAACACAAAGTTCAAAATATTCCAATTTCAAAATAGGGTCCAGAATAAACAATGTAGGTATTCCTGGAACTAAACTAACATTTCCTCTGTTCATTAGTTACGTTTTGAGGCTTTACAAATAAATTCCATCTTGATTTTTTATTCACATAATGAATTTTTATTCACACCAAAAAATAGAACATTTACTGTTATGCAATACTGTAATAATTGTATAAATATCATCACCATATTTGTGAATGCATATTAGACCCACCAGCTGGCGTGTATTAGATGTGTGAGGTCGTTTGTTTACTGGAGAGTTTACCTGGAGAGAGTTTCGGGGGTCAACGCCCCCGCGGCCCGGTCTGTGACCAGGCCTCTTGAATATCGGCAAAAATTTAACATATCTGCTACTTTGAGCTCAGTTTCAAGCCATTTTCAGTGCTAAAACCAATCAAAATCATCTCTATTTCTGTAACATGTCTTCCATTCTATCAAATGAGACCAAGAAATCGCAAATACAACTATAAAAAACATACGAAAAAACACTGCAAAGTCACTGTTTTAGTCGAAAAATCATGATTTCAGTTTTTTCTCTCATTATACACAGTGTGCTGCAGGATCTGTTTTTTGTTGTGCACACATACCACATAGATGTATTCTCTCATATCTAGGCCCAAATGTACCACTCACAGTTTATCAGAGTGAGCTGAGCTCATGACGTAGATCTACGGTTTGGACCCTGAACGTAAAGCCGTAGATCTACGGGACGGACCCTGAAAGGGTTAAATTGCAATAAATCCTTTACTCTTTTCAGTAGTTATAACAGTTGATTATTATGTTGTGTATCCCTCAGGCAGTTGCCAAGTTCTTCGATCAGGTGATGGCAGCCATCATTCGTCATCTAAACTTTGAGGTTGTTAAAGCAGTGTTAATAGCTTCTCCAGGCTTCGTCAAGGATCAGTTCTTCGAGTACATGATGAGGGTAAGTATTAGAAATGAAATGTGCAAATATTGCATAGATATGTAGTATTTACGTTTACATCACGTAGATAATTTCTGCTGATTTATGGTAAAGAAAGTGCTTAATAGACACTTAAAATTCTCCAGCTAGCCTCTGGACTTTTTTTTTTTATTTATTAACACATTGACCATTTCCCACCAAGGTAGGGTGCACCCGTCCCCTCCTTTCCAAAAAAAAAAAAAAAAATATCTTTCATCATTCACACCATCACTGTCTTGCCAGAGGTGTGCTCACACTGTAGTTACAAAACTGCAACATTAACACCCTTCAGAGTGCAGGTACTGTACTTTCTATCTTCAAGACTCCAGTCCATCCTGCCAGTTTCCCTAAATCCCGTCATAATAAGTGTTACCTTGCTCACACTCCAACAGCATGTCAAGTGCTGGACTTGAGTGGCTGAAACAGATTACTGAGGGATTATTATGCTTGTTAGGAGTGACATTATTGAAGTTGGAAAGTAGCTGGTGTTTAGTATTGGTAGTGGTAAAATATGTTCTGTCATCTGCGAGCTGCCCTTTTTTTTATGCTCTTTCAATTTATTAAATTTGTATCATTATAATAAACGTGTTTTTTTTTTTTTGACAAATCGGCCATATCCCACTGAGGCAGGATGACCTAAAAAGAAATGTTTCTCTTTTTAAATTTAGTAATGTATACAGGAGAAGGGGTTACTAGCCCTTTGAATAAACATAATTTATAGTTCATAAAATATAATGCTGTGTTGAAAAATATTTTGATTGAGAATGCTTTGTTTTGTGTAACACTGTTCAATTAGAAATTTAGCCAATTTTTGTATTCGTGGAACTACAGTGGACCCCCGACATTCGATATTAATCCGTTCCTGAGAGCTCATCGAATGTCGAAAATATCAAAAGTTGAATTAATTTTCCCCATAAGAAATAATGGAAATCAAATTAATCCATGCAAGACACCCAAAAGTATGAAAAAAAAAATTTACCACATGAAATATTAAGTTTAATGCAATAGAATAATTACAATAACAACAATAACAATAGAATAATTGACACTTACCTTTAATGAAGATCTGGTGATGATTGATGGGATTTGAGGAGGGGAGAGTGTGGATGGTGTTAGTAATGTAGGTCCTGCTTGGCAATTTCTTCCAAAACAGGCCTGTTTCGTCACAATTAAACACTTGTTCAGGTTTCAATCCTTCAGCCTCTATGTACTCTTTGAATTCATGCACATATTTTTCAGCCACTTTGTGGTCCGAACTGGCAGCCTCACCATGCCTTACCACACTGTATGCCACTACAATTCTTAAATCTTTCAAACCAACATTTGCTGGCCTTAAATTCACTCACATCACCACTAGTTGCAGGCAATTTCTTTACCAAATCCTCATGCAACTGCCTAGCCTTTTCACAAATGATCGCTTGAGAGGTGCTATCTCCTGCTATCTGTTTTTCATTTATCCACACCATTAACAGTCTCTCAACATCTTCTAACACTAGCGATCTCTGTTTCGAATGCAAAGTTGCACCTTTTGCAACAACAGCTTCCTTGATTGCTGTTTTCCTGCTCACTATAGTAAAGATGGTTGATTGGGGTTTACTATACAACCTGGCCAGCTCCGACACACGCACTCCACCTTTGTACTTTGCAATTATCTCTTTCTTCATTTCAATAGTCATTAGCACCTTTTTTCTCGAAGGGTTGGCACTAGGTTTCTTGGGGCCCATGGTTACTTATTTTGCAGAAACAAGCACCGAAAACAGTGATAATATGGATAATATGGAATGTACCGAATGTATCCTTAGATGTGTGCACACTGGCTGGCTTGTAAACACTGGCACACATGGGGCAGTTCAGGCCACACGTGGACACGTCTCGTACGAATCGTATCGATTAGCGGGTTTTCGATCGAATGTCGAGGCGAAATTTTTGCGTTAAAATGCATCGAATGTCGGATTTATCGAATGTCGATGCCATTGAATGTCGGGGGTTCACTGTATTACTAAAAGTTAATATAATTTTGAATGCCTCAAGAAATCATAACACGATTGCAAATGAGTTGCAGAACAGGTGGAGTTTGAGCCCCACCTATTCTGATTTTGCATAGTTGTACAATTTAATTTCTTAACATGCACCTGGAATAAATACTGTACACACAAATTTACTGAATGCAGGTTAGTATGTTAGTGGGGTTTATGATGTATATTTATACTAGATAACTCGGAATATCTTGTTAAAGTAAGGAACACCAGTAGATTGCAGTGCCTGGGTGTAACAGTTTTAATGTGTGGTCTGTGCACAACTTAAGGTATGCCACACATTTTATAACTAATTACATGTGGTTTTGGTAACTTTTGGTCTATGTACTGTGATAATGACAGTGCATTATATTTATGGTTATTACAAATCTTTGGAAAGTAATGTATAAAAAAAAAGGAAAAATTAATTTTAAAATGTCAGTTCTGCACAAAAAAATCACTGTTAATTATGTTTAAAAGTACAGTACTTTAATTATTTTCATAGCAATCCTAGAATGTATATTTGAATTATTTTTTGTTGAAAAATATATATAGTCTGTTTCTTTATTTGCCTTGTTTTCATAATTTTAGTCACCTGAATTTCACACTAGATTACAGTACTGTATGTACAGAATTAAATTTGATTTTATTGAAATTTCAGAATGCTGTGCAGACAGATATTAAGCTCTTGTTGGAAAACAAGAGTAAATTTGTCCTTGTGCATTCATCTAGTGGCTTCAGACACTCTCTCAGGGGTAAGATAATTTTAAGAGAAACCTTTTAATGTTGTTGGATAATTAGCTCCTGCTAATCAACTCTACTTCCTCTTCATTTACTAATCTATTTGTCTCCCTTAATCCCTTCAACTTCATAATTTTACCTGTAGACCCTTCAAGGAGAGGTTTGATTCAAAGAATTAGTGTTGCTTTTCCCTTTCCCAGATCAAACCTGATTGCCTCGCAGGTGCTGTGTGACCTTTACAGATGTAGCACTTCCACATGATTATAATAATTCTTTTAGTTCCTGTACTGTGAAGTAGAGTTGGATCTTTTGGTTTGTCAGTCTATCCTTGTTTAGTACAAAGGAGGGAGAGAGACTTGGTAGTGTAAGAAGGGTGTAGAAGAGGATGTGAGAAAAATTCAAGTATAAACTCCACCTGATAAAGCAGCTTTAATTTTAATTTTAGGTATTAAAACATTCTTAGATTGGTTGTGTACATATTATATGTGCAGTCTTAACTTTTGTGTGCTTGGAGTATGAGCAGGGTAATATTTAGTGAAAGAATTCAGGGAAACCGGTGATTTTTATATAGCCGGACTTGAGTACTGGAAATAGGAAGTACAATGCCTGCACGTTATAGGAGGGGTTTGGGATATTGGCAGTTTGGAGGGATATGTTATATATCTTTACATATGCTTCTAAACTGTTGTATCTGGGCACCTCTGCAAAGACTGATCATGTATGAGTGAGGTGAGAGTGTTGAATAATGAAAGTACAGTGGACCCCCGCCTTACGATATTATTTCATTCCAAAAGTCTGTTCGGGTGCCGTTATAGACCGAATTTGTTCCCATAAGGAATATTTGTGAATTAGATTAGTCCATTTCAGACCCCCAAAAATACACGTACAAAAGCACTTACAAAAATACACTTACATAATTGGTCGAGTTGGGAGCTGATCGTAAGGTGGGGGTCCACTGTATTTCCTTTTTGGGGATTTTCTTTCTTTTTGGGTCACCCTGCCTCAGTGGGAAATGGCCAACTTGTTAAAAAAAAAAAAAAAAAAAAAGCCAGCTTAATCTTAAGCAATTCAGTATTTTCATAATTCAGAATTTTTTGTATAGCACTCGAGGTATTTATTGCTTCACTATATGGAAATTTATTCTTTATCACAAGTTGTGTTTTAATCACGTAATCAGTATTTCACATTTCCATAGTACAGTGGACCCCCGCATAACGATTACCTCCGAATGTGACAAATTATGTAAGTGTATTTATGTAAGTGCGTTTGTACGTGTATGTTTGGGGGTCTGAAATGGACTAATCTACTTCACAATATTTATTATGGGAACAAATTCGGTCAGTACTGGCACCTGAACATACTTCTGGAGTGAAAAAATATCGTTAACCGGGGGTCCACTGTATACGTGCATGTTACACCTTATATTGTTTGGAAAGAAGTGTTGTATGCTTGGTAGAAAATGTCATATACACTTATTGTCTTCCTTTCAGAGGTACTTGAGGATCCAGCAGTAACTGCAAAGTTGGCAGACACCAAAGCAGCTGGGGAAACAAAGGCTCTTCAGCAATTTATGACCATGTTAGGAACTGACCCTGATCGTGCTTACTATGGTATCAAACATGTTGAAAGAGCCAATGATAGCCTGGCTATTGAAACCCTGCTGGTCTCCGACAGTCTGTTTAGGTGTGTAGCTTAAGTGGTCTAAAGAACATAAATATTTTGTCTTTGGTAAACATTTTGAGTAAGCATTCCTCATTTTCAGACTGGTATAAAGCATATTAATTGAATGTCTATTATTTTAATTGGATTATTCATACCATTATCGATATAGATAAACTTTAGTCATTGAATCCATATTTGTGCTGTGATGCTTGTGACAGGTTTCTGTCCACCCAGAAACTACAGACCAATTTCTCTGATATGCATACCTTGCAAGATAATGGAAGTTAATGAGGGGAAGAATGGTAGAATACCTAGAGAAGTGGTTTCATAAACAATAACTGGGATGGGTTTAGGGATGGCATAGCTTGTCTTACTTTGATGAAGTAATGTGTGTGTGTGCGCGCGCACGCCTATTTGTGGTTCCAGGAGTCGAGTGTGTGTGTGCATACATACGTGTACTCTCCTCTCTGGTTGCAGGGGTCAAGTCATAGCTCCTGATGCCCTCACACTTGCATGAAAGCAAGTGTGAGGGTACCAGAGAGAGTGAGAGGTGGGTGTATTGCATATTTTTAGACTGCAAGATGTATGATACTGTACTACTACAACAGGCTGGGTAGTGGTACAGTATCATAAACCATATAGAACCTACACCTGAAAAATAATAATGAGAAAGTGGAGAGAAAGTGCAGAAGTATGCACCAGGGCTTGTTTCAGAGCTAAGAGGAGAGGGTAATGGAGTCAGACCTGACAACATTAGAGGACAGTCAACAGGGGCATGATAAAAATATACAAAATGTTTGGGGAATTGATAAGGTAGACAGGGATAGGCTGTTTGAGAAGCGAGAAAGGGGAACTTTGGGACACTGTTGGAAGTTGAAGATGCAAATGAGCCACAGGGATACGGGCCTGGCCCATGGTCGGGCTCCAAGAGTAGTTAAACTCTCAAAACTCTTCAGATGTATATCAAAGGGATGCTGTGAAGTGATTCAGTCTCAAAATGGGTGGGAAGTGGAATGATGTTAGTGAGGAAGTGGCAGAAGCAAGCTGCTTACACAGTTTTAAGAGCAAGTACGATAGGGTCCACAAGGCTAAGAAGTAGTGAATCTGCAGAATGGAAAGTTAGAGGCAGGGCCAGGATCTTAGAATTGACCCCTGAAGTCACAAATAGGTGAGTATACAGTGGAAGATGCCTTCAGTAAAGATTTCCTTTTTTACTTTTGCAAGTTCTCTCACTGTAAACGTGATTTTTAGATATTCACCCCATAAATTTTTTAAAATCTATTGGCCTTTGATCGTGAACCTTAGATGGATTTTTTTGCAGATGTTTCTCCAGTTTACAGACAGTTCAAGCATGTATGAAACATGACCATCTTTTCAAAGTTGGGAACCTGTCCTTGGCTGTATTGATTCTTCTGAGAGCAATTCACTACAAACCACATGCAACTTATTCATTGTCTAATGGTAAAATGTAGATAAAAATTAAATACTCTGCCATATACTTTTGCCTTTTTTACAGTGGTTGCCATGGCTCCCTCTTTACAACATTCTGTAAAGCGAAGATTTTGTATTTACATAATTTTTGAACCCCAGAGCAAAATTTTTTATATCTTAAAAAGATTGGCTTCATTCACATGTCAAAAATTGGCTCTTACTTGTATTTGAAACAAAGTTGTGAATTGCTCTATCCTCATTGCATTATTTAGTTCACTGATGTATTGTTAATTTTGTAAAAAAAATTTAAAGTTACCCATTGTCTGTGACTGCAGATGTTTCTGGTGTCTATATTTTGTGGCATTGCTGTTTTTCTTAAGGTGGTCTAAAAAAAAAATAGTGACCCCACTTAGGGTTGTGAGTCCAGGATTTTAAATCCACAAATTAGATTGAACCCTTATGGCTAAATGCTTGTACATATATACATGGTCTTTCAGGTTTCTTCTAGCATAGGAAAAATGAAGGTAAGAACTTAGGTAGATTTAATTTAATGTGTTAAATAGCAATGTTAAACAAGGAGACAGTTCTGTAGTGTTCTTATTTCATGAAAATGTTTTTTTATTTGTCTTAATTTTTTATTTTTCAGATCCAAAGATTTGGATGAGAGGCAAAGATATGTGAGGCTGGTTGATAGTGTGAAAGGTAATGGTGGTGATGTCAAGATATTTTCCAGCCTTCATGTTTCTGGTGAACGTGAGTAAATTTTCAACTTTTTCCATACAGTTCAATCCTGCTATCCCAAACCCTGTTCATCTGAAGAATTTGACATCTTGAACTGAATATTTCAAAATGGATAGGTGTCTAATTTTAGAGCCAAACCCTTATAAAATTAAATTATTTTTTTATAAAATTAATCTATAGCTGGACTGTTGAATTCGGGTCTGGAGTTGGAAGTATTTGTTTCTCTTCACCTCTCCAGATGCTTAATACATTCTAGATGTGTACGTAGTGGCAATCTGCCTGTCTCCATCTATACTTGCTACTGGCACAAGGCTTCCCTCCCAAAGGAGTCTTGTGCCATGAATACATTGAGCACAAAATCAGAGAGGTAGTCATTAATGCATTTTGCTGGCATTTATGGTACAGTGGACCCTCAGTTACTGGCCATTCAGGATATTGGCCAACTCAGTTATCGCCCCCCCCCCCCTTTTTTCCTATTTTTTTTTTTTTTTATTTGAGTGCAACTGCAAAATAAGCAACTGTGGGCCCAAGGAAAGTTCCTTTAGTAAAGAAAGTGAGAAACACACTGGAATTTAAGAAAGAAGTTGTTGAAAAGTATGAGAGTGGTGTTCGAGTGCTAGAACTTGCCAGGATGTATGGAAAATCCAAATCAATAATCACTTCCATCCTGGCAAAGAAAGTAGAAATCAAGGAGGCTAATGTTGCAAAAGGGAGTGTAGCAGGCAGGCTGGCAGGGAGTGTAGCAGGCAGGCTGGCAGGGAGTGTAGCAGGCAGGCTGGCAGGGAGTGTAGCAGGCAGGCTGGCAGGGAGTGTAGCAGGCAGGCTGGCAGGGAGTGTAGCAGGCAGGCTGGCAGGGAGTGTAGCAGGCAGGCTGGCAGGGAGTGTAGCAGGCAGGCTGGCAGGGAGTGTAGCAGGCAGGCTGGCAGGGAGTGTAGCAGGCAGGCTGGCAGGGAGTGTAGCAGGCAGGCTGGCAGGGAGTGTAGCAGGCAGGCTGGCAGGGAGTGTAGCAGGCAGGCTGGCAGGGAGTGTAGCAGGCAGGCTGGCAGGGAGTGTAGCAGGCAGGCTGGCAGGGAGTGTAGCAGGCAGGCTGGCAGGGAGTGTAGCAGGCAGGCTGGCAGGGAGTGTAGCAGGCAGGCTGGCAGGGAGTGTAGCAGGCAGGCTGGCAGGGAGTGTAGCAGGCAGGCTGGCAGGGAGTGTAGCATAGAGGGAGGGAAGTAACCCCTGAAGTCCTTATGGAGGGGGATTCCCCTTCCCAACAATAATCGGTCATTCCTCTCTCCTCCTCCCTGTCTTCCATAAGCCATCAAGAGGATGTAATAGTGATTTAAGTGTTAATTTATATATTTTATTTAGTTCTCATTGTTTTGTGTATATAAAACTATAATTAATCTTTAAAAAATGTATTTTTTGTTAATATTTTTGGGCGTCGGAGACATTTTCTTTTTTTTTTTTTTTTTTTACAAGTTGGCTGTCTCCCACCGAGGCAGGGTGGCCCAAAAAGAAAGAAAATTCCCAAAAAGAAAATACTTTCATCATCATTCAACACTTTCACCTCACTGAGCAGAGGTGCTCAGAACACAACAGTTTAGAAACATGTACAGTGGACCCTTGACCAGCGATGGCATCGATTAACGATAAATCTGACTAGCGATACATTTTATCGCAAAAATTTTGCCTCGATTAGCGGTAAAAAACTCGACCAACACTATTCCTTCCGTCTGAGACGCATCCACTTCTGGCCAGTGTTTACAAGCCAGCCAGCCACCGCGGTCACTTCCAAGCATACAATCGGAACATTTCATATTATCACAGCCTTTTTAGTGATTGCACCTGCAAAATAAGTCGCCATGGGCCCCAAGAAAGCTTCTAGTGCCAACCCTACAGCAAAAAGGGTGAGAATTACTATGGATATGAAGAAAGAGATCATTGCTAAGTATGAAAGTGGAGTGCATGTCTCCGAGCTGGCCAGGCTGTACACAAAACCCCAATCAACCATCGCTACTATTGTGGCCAAGAAAACGGCAATCAAGGAAGCTGTTCTTGCCAAAGGTGCAACTATGTTTTCAAAACTGAGATCGCAAGTGATAGAAGATGTTGAGAGACTGTTATTGGTATGGATAAACGAAAAACAGATAGCATCTCTCAAGCGATCATATGTGAAAAGGCTAGGAAGTTGCATGACGATTTAATTAGAAAAATGCCAGCAACTAGTGGTGATGTGAGTGAATTTAAGGCCAGCAAAGGTTGGTTTGAGAGATTTAAGAATCGTAGTGGCATACATAGTGTGATAAGACATGGTGAGGCTGCCAGTTTGGACCAAAAAGCAGCTGAAAAATATGTGCAGGAATTCAAGGAGTACATAGACAGTGAAGGACTGAAACCTGAACAAGTGTTTAATGGTGACACTGACAATGTTGTGAAACACGTTAGGAATGTCATAAAGGAACGGGAGGTACAGGCCTCTATGGGCAGATATGTTGTGCGACAGAGGTCCAGTGACTCTCAAGCTGGTCCTAGTGGCATTAAAAGAAGGGAAGTAACCCCGAAAAAGGACTTGCCACCTCAAGTCCTAATGGAAGGGGATTCCCCTTCTAAACACTAAGACCATCAACACACTCCCCTCTTCCCATCCCGTCAATCATCACCAGATCTTCAATAAAGGTAAGTGTCATGTAACTGTGCATGTCTTCTTCAGTTTGCGTGTATTAAAATTAATATTTCATGTGTTAAAATTTTTTTTTTTCAATACTTTTGGGTGTCTTGCATGGATTAATTTGATTTCCATTATTTCTTATGGGGAAAATTAACTTGACTAACGATGAGCTCTCAGGAACGGATTAATAGCGTTAGTCGAGGGTCCACTGTACGTACAAAGATACACAACATATCCCTCCAAACTGCTAATATCCTGAACCCCTCCTTTAGAGTGCAGGCATTGTACTTCCCATTTCCAGGACTCAAGTCCGGCTATATAAAAATAACCGGTTTCCCTGAATCCCTTCACTAAATATTACCCTGCTCACACTCCAACAGATCGTCAGGTCCCAAATACCATTAGTCTCCATTCCCTCCCATCGACCGCGTTCATGCACGCCTGCTGGAAGTCCAAGCCCCTCACCCACAAAACCTCCCTTACCCCTTCCTTCCAACCTTTTCGAGGACGACCCTTACCCTGCCTTCCTTCCCCTACAGATTTATATGCTCTCCATGTCATTCTACTTTGATCCATTCTCTCTAAATGACCAAACCACTTCAACAACCCCTCTTTAACCCTCTGATTAATACTTTTATTAACTCCACACCTAATTTCCACACTCCGAATTTTCTGCATAATATTTACACCACATATTGCCCTTAGACAGGAAATCTTCACTGCTTCCAACCGCCTCTTCGCTGCTGCATTCACAACCCAAGCTTCACACCCATATAAGAGTGTTGGTACTACTATACTTTCATACATTCCCTTCTTTGCCTCCATAGATAACGTTTTTTGTCTCCACTCAACGCACCACTCGCCTTTTTTCCCTCGTCAATTCTATGATTAACCTCGTCCTTCATAGATCCATCCGTCGACACGTCAACTCCCAAGTACTATCTGAAAACATTCACTTCTTCCATACTCCTCCTCCCCAATTTGATATCCAATTTTTCTTTATCTAAATCATTTAATACCCTCATCTTACTCTTTTCTATGTTCACTTTCAACGTTCTACCTTTACACACACTCCCAAACTCATCCACTATATTATTTCGGTTTTAGGCTGACCTTCTGGAACAGATTACGGCCGATAACCGAGGGTCTACTGTATTTCAAGGACTTAGTGCCCTTCACCCTCTTTAATAATTGTGTTGATGATGAGACCAAATAAACCATAGTCAACAACTTCTCACACCTGAATTTTTAGCAGGCCAGCAAGCTCTTGACTATTGCACCTTATTGGACGCATACATCAAATCATGATCTTAGGAGCGAGAGTGAGTTAATGGATTGTCATTATTATTTTTCATTTTTTCTGCAGTTCATTTTTGTTACAGTACTTAGCTTGATACTGTGCTTTTGAGGGATTTTAAAGAGAAGTTACAAAGGTTAGTGGACAAGTTTGGGAGGGTGTGTAAAGAAAGTTGAAAGTGAACATAGGTAAGAGTAAGGTGATGAGTGTATCAAATGAGTTAGGTCAGGAAAAATTGAGTATCACATGGGAGGGAGGGACTATGGAAAAAGTGAATGTTTAGAAATTTGGGAGTAGATTTGTCAGCAGATGGGTTTTTGAAGGACGAGATTAACTATAGAATTGATGAAGGAAAAAAGGTGAGTGGTGCGTTGAGGTATCCGTGAAGACAGAAAACATTTTCTACAGAGGCAAAGAAAGGAATGCATGAGAGTATAGTGGTACCAACACTTATATGGGTGTGAAGCATGGGTTATGAATGTTGCAGCGAGGAGGCTGAAGGCAATGGAGTTGTCATGTCTCAGGGCAATGTGTAATGCAAATATTATGCAGAGAATTCATTGTGTGGAAATGAGGAGGTGTGGAGTTATGAAAAGTATTATTCAGAGGGCTGAAGAGGAGTTATTGAACTGGTTTGGTCATTTAGAGAGGATGGAGCAAAATAGAATGACTTGGAGGGTGTATAAATCTGTAGTGGAAGGGAGGAAAGGTAGGGGTGAAAGAGGTTTTGTGTGCAAGGGGCCTGGACATGCAGCAGTCATGTATGAGCATGTTAGATTGGAGTGAATGGAGATGAATGATTTTTGGGACCTGACAAGCTATAGGAGTGTGAGCAGGGTAATATTTTGTGGAGGGATGCAGGGAAACCGGTTAGCTGGACTTGAGTCCTGAAGGTGGGAAGCACAATGCCTGCACTTTAAAGGAGGGGTTTGATATATTGGCTGAATAGACATCTGTCATATCTGGGCACCTCTGCAAAGATAGTGATTGTGTGAATGATGAACTTTTTTTTTGGGGGGGGGGGAGGTCACCCTGCTTCAGTGGGAGATGGCCAGCGTGTTGAGAAAAAAAATATAGCTTATGAATGGATGAGAATATTTCTAATAATTCATTTTTATTTTATTTTTATTTTTAGAATTGGACCAGATGACCGGTGTAGCAGCTATTCTTCGGTTTCCCATGCCAGAGATAGAAGAGGAAGATCATGCATTAGATTCTGATGAAGAATAAATCTTATACAAAGGGAATGCACTATAGCCCATTTGTTTTAGTCTCTGTCATCATTTTATAACCATACTCATGCTATATTTTTGTTTATAATCCAGATTTCAGTCATAAATTTTATATTTTACTTTAGTTTATCACAATATTATGTATTTTGAGTTGGTACCCATTTTAACTTTGCAAAATATATAAAATATTAAAGGGTTTTTTCACACAGCATTAATCAGAAATGCATGAAACATTGTGTTAAAATGTACAAATTAAAGCCTCTGTGTACATTATAAAAGAATAGTAGATTATTATCAATAACTACTTATTTAATTTGACATCTTTCACTTAAACAAGTCCATGCAGTATAGTATATTCAATGAGATTGGCTAGCCTATAATTTTGAATAGGAATAATTTTTTGAACTGCATGTAACATGTTGTTAGCCACTCATACTTGTAGAATACAGTATAAATACAGGTAAGTTAGTTTGTATTTGTAATTCATGAGGCACACCAGCCAGTAATGCAAAATAAATATCACGCACCTGTGCGTGCACGCGCACACACACACGCATACATTTTCATACATAGGCACCCACCCCACCCCTACACGTACATACATATATGGGAAGAAGCCACTATAAAATGAATAACCATATAATGAAAAATGCCATTGTAAAAATAGCAATAGAAATGTTTGCGTGCTTATATGCCTTTACATACATTGTCTAATGAGAAGGTGTGTGTAAATGCACAAAAACCCTCATGTTTCTGCTCGTATTTTTCACTGGTATATTTTCTCATATCATGGTTAAATATTTTCCCTGAGCTACAAACCTTTGTCGTAGTGTACAGTACTTTGATGATTGCCAGTAGTATCTACCATATAATAAGACACTTTCATTAATACAATCATTGTAATTAATGAGAAGTAACTTTTACTTTATTACCATTGTTGTGCTAGAGTTCTGATCTTTCATTAACCTGGATTGGGATCCCTGTATATTAACAGATTATGAATATACATGCAATAGCTAACTTATTAAAACTAGGATTAGACAAGTTTTATTTTTTGCATAAAAAGTAAATTTAACAATGGTCAGATTGCTATTGAAATAAACTGGTACAGTTGATTAATAAAATTTGTAAATACCATGACATCAGTGAGTTTTCAGTTTGATTAATGAGTTGTTAATTTTGTAGTAAAGTTGTAATGCATAAAAATTAAGGGTATCTACGTAAAGGATGTAATATAGTAATCAAACAACTACAATGAGTTTTAGCTCTGCTAGGTCATGAGTGTAAGAGATGATGTCTTTGATTTAGGATTGTAAGAAACTATTTTGGTAAATATGTTGTCCACCATGCTTGACCCAGTTAATAACATTTAGCAGTATTTGTACTTCCTGGGGTAATGCAGGTTAACTTGTATATGCAGTTCACAGACAGTACAATATTGCATATTTATGCAAGAGTTTGAAACTAGTCCATGTGTATCATTTGTTGCAGAGTAAAAATGGCTTACAAAAACTTCTTATTGTATAAAGTGTATCATGTTCGTTTGAATAATAGTACTGTAATCTAGCTTTAGGCTCCCTATCATGGAGCCATATATTTTCACATGGTAGGTCAAGATACATTTCGACATTTTTTCTTCTCATCCTGTGACATTACATGTAATTTGTAAATTGATATAATAGTGCTTAAATGTTTTATTTGAAAGTGATCCTCTGGTTTTCAAATATATATATTGTAAAAATACCATAAATTTGTATGCCATAAATATTTTTTTTATTAACACATCGACCTTCTCTCACCAAGGCAAGGTGGCTTCCCCCCCCCAAAAAAAAAAGAAAAACTTTCATCATCATTCTCTCCATCACTGTCTTGCCAGAGGAACACTTGCACTACAGTTATAAAACTGCAACATTAACACCCCTCCAGAGTGCAGACACTGTACTTCCCATCTCCAGGACTTCAGTCCGGCCTGCAGGTTTCCTTGAATCCCTTCATAAATGTTACCTTGCTCACACTTCAATAACATGTCAAGCCCTAAAAACCATTTGTGTCCATTCACTCCTATCAAACACGCTCACACATGCTTGCTGGAAGTCCAAGCCCCTCGCACACAAGACCTCCTTTACCTCTTCCCTCCAACCTTTTCTAGGCCGGCCCCTACCCTGCCTTCCCTCCACTACAGATTTATACAACATAAATGTCTTAATTAATTTTCAGGAAAATGTTAATAAAATTACCTGTTCTGTATCAGAACAAGTCATTACTTACTCCAAGCATAACACTTCTTGATGTAAAAAATAATACATTGTGGCTGAAATAAATAAATGCATGTACAAAAGGTGCATTTTTTTTTACCTTTATTTGTCTGAAGTGGATGAGCACCAAAATGATAGCAAATTACCTATAGAAAGTCAGTTGGTGATTTTCATGATTTTGATCTAAGGAAATGGATCTTTGTTGTAATTACTTGGATAAAGTCTGGATGCAATCCATTCGTTTAGTTGCTATGACCCCTATGGGATTAGCGCTCCTTGAATATAATAAATTTAACCTAAATGCCTCCCAGTCCCCAGGTAGCATTTTCTTTGGAGGGAGGGGGTAAAAGGTTTTGTATGCAAGGGGCTTGGACATGCAGTAGGCATGTATGTGTGTGTTAGGAGTGAACGAAGATGAACAGTTTTTGGAACCTGACAAGCTGTTGGAGTGTGAGCAGGGTAATGTTTTGTGGAGGGATTCGAGGAAACCGGTTAGCCAGACTTGAGTCCTGAAGGTGGGAAATACAAGTACAATGCATGCATTTTAAAGGAGAGGTTTAGGGTATTGGCTGTTTGGAGTGACACCTAAACTGTTTTACCTAGGTGCCTCTGCAAAGGCAGTGATTGTGTGAATAATGGTGAAAGATTTTCTTTTTTGGGTTGCCCTGCTTCAGTGAGAGACGGCTGGCGTGTTGAAAAAAAAAATTGCTTATTTTCTCAAAGTAGACATGCTTGGGAACTTTTTATTAATCTTGATCAAAAAAACGTCAAACCTAATGTTTGCAAAATTGCTGAGATTGCAATGGCTATTGCTGTGTGACCCTTATGGGCTTATTTCTTGGTTATGATTGTAATAATAATACAGGAAGGCCCAGCTTTACAGCATTTCACTAATGCAACTGTTTTCAGTTATACCCATTCATTTATTCAAACTTTCTATAATATATTCACTCACTGTAAGCTAAGCACAAAAATATTTTAAGGTAAGTAGCATGTGCACTGGATATGCATTTTTTAGGGCTAGCTCTATTGCTCACTTAATATATAATAATAATAATGGTATTTGGGACCTGACGAGCTGTTGGAGTGTGAGCAGGGTAATATTTAGTGAAGGGATTCAGGGAAACCGGTTATTTTTATATAGCCGGACTTGAGTACTGGAAATGGGAAGTACAATGCCTGCACTTTAAAGGAGGAGTTTGAGATATTGGCAGTTTGGAGGGATATATTGTATATCTTCATACGTATATGCTTCTGAACTGTTGTGTTCTGGGCACCACTGCAAAAACAGTGATTATGTATGAGTGAGGTGAAAGTGTTGAAGATGATGAAAGTATGTATTTTCCTTTTGGGGATTTTCGTTCTTTTTGGGTCACCTTGCCTCAGTGGGAGACGGCCGACTTGTTAAAAAGAAAATAATTTTATTTTGACATGATACATAGTTGTACAAAGGAATATAATAGTTGGATGTACATGACAAAAGCCTCTTGTATGCATTTGAAAGTTAAAAAAAGGCTGTTTCACTTTACAGTGGTAGCCCAGAACCTAACCTGTTTTATAAGCAGGGCCCTGCCTGTAATCCAATGGCTATTATCCTTTCCACTTATGTGGTTTTCAGGTCTGCAGTTTATGATCCTTTTAGTTTTAGCACTAAGTCTTTATAATAATCATCCTTTGGAATTATCACATGGTGAGGGGGGGCTCTATCCAAGTACATGATTTATGGGTTTAGCACTTTCTCCTAAATATAATAATATTGTATAGTTGCAGCACTGTATGATCCTTATATTGATTATTATAATAATAATATTGAATAATCACTGATTTGTTTGGCTCCCTCCTTTATCATCTGCTGTCACTTGCCACCTTCAGACTTGTTGCATCTCTTGTTACACTTCCCCTTTTTAAAGTCTGTATGATGAATACAGTTTAGCACTTGTTTTTTTAATAAACCTGTAATAAAAAAAATCATTATGCTAACTACCACTCTGCTTCATGGGAGATTTCTTGATGCTGGTACTCCTCAAGGGAGGTTCATTGATGCTGGTGAGGGGCTTTTGATCTAGGGAATTGGATCTGTGATTTGTTTCCCTGAATACCTTCCATCAACCCCCCCACATGCGCTGTATAATCCTATGGGTTTAACGCTCCCCCGTGATTATAATAATAAAATAATTTGATGCTGGTACCCCTCAAGGGAGGTTCCTTGATGCTGGTCTTGTGTAGGTTTAGCTCTTTTTATTATAATCCTTGATGCTGGTGAGCACTGGTGGTTTAGCAAATGATTTTGATTATAAAAATAATTGATGCTGGTGAGAGGGCTTTTGATTTATAGAACTGGATCTCCACTCCAGTTCCCAGAATTTTTCCTGAATCCCTTCCATCTCCTTCCCCACAGGAGATGTATAATCTTTGCAGGTTTAGCTCTCCCCCATGATCTTGATGCTGGTGAGGGGCTCTTGATCTAAGGAACTGAACCTTTGCTCTTTCTTGGATCAAACCTGAATGCCTCCCATTCCTCCAAACCCTTGTTTGGAAGCTTATGATACAAATATGTCCCACATTCCTTAAATTCCTGTTTATTCTTTATTTTTATAGTTGTGTTACTTGAGCAGCTAGTTTATGGTGCACTCCCATATGCTAATCCTGAGTGGTGGCACACAACTCTTCACTGAGTATTTTCAGATGCATTCACATGCAACTAATGTGTTAACTGATGGCTTCACTTATTATTATTATTATTATTACAATCAGAATAAGAGCTAAACCCGCCAAAGTTATACAGCCAATGCCCCTCAAGGGAGGTTCCTTGATGCTGGCGAGGGGCTCTTGATCCAGGGAATTGGATCTGTGCTCCAGTTCCTTGAATTAAGCCTGAATACCTTCCATCCCCCCTCCCGCTGTATATTCCTACGGGTTTAGCACTCCCCCATAATTAAAATAATATACATACGATGGCTTCAAGAAGTCTGTGTCAGGGCGTCCAGACAATCTAATATTTGTTTAATGTTCTATCACTTACAGCCATTTTTAAGTTTCCCTCTGCTGTCCACTCCACCCTTGCTGCTACTTTATAACCCTGCACTATCCCCTGCCCCGCTGCGCTGTATGACCCTTGTAGGTTTAGCGCTTTTTTTTTTTGTAATACTGTAATGCTCTTCATCTCAAATACCTTCAACACCCTCTCATATTTCCTGAGCATTCTCTGATGTTACCCCTTTAATACAGGCGCTGATTTCTTAACTGACATTGATTTGACACATCAACTTCACTATCCTTTCTACTCATTGCCTAACAATATCTCCTTTCTCCCCCTTTTACATTTTTTTTTAATCTTGTATAACAATGAAAGACTCGGTTTAGCATTTTCTATGAATACGACAATGAACACTCCTCAAGGGAGGTTCCTTGATGCTGGTCAGAGGCTCTTGATTTAGGGAACTGGATCACAGATCCAGTTCCCTAAATTAACCCTGAATGCCTTCCATCTCCCTCCCCTACATCCGCTATATAATCCCTACGGGTTTAGCGTTCTCACAATAATAAACGACAATCAATCAATCAAGTTTATTCTCTATAAGGATTACAATGCGGGGTTTACAGATTTTGGATATTGTGTGGTTTACATGTTTTAAAATACTAATTACAGAGGGGGGCACTAGGACACCTAGCATGGCTAGGCATTTCGGGTAGACTTTGACTAATTCTAAACTTTAAATTATTACAGATTATGGTATTAAGGCTAAGTGACTACATTATAGTTTGTAAGTTTAGCTTTGTGAATGCTTTTGTTTTGGCACAATACGTAATGTCTATATTGGAGTATCATAGGCAAACTTATGACTAGTTAGGGTTCATTATTTTAAGATTAAGATTCGTATTTCTGTGTTTATAGTCAGTGGGTGAGTGTAATTGTGAACCACCAGGTGTCTTCCTTTGCAGATGACACCCGAATCTGCATGACAGTGTCTTCCATTGCAGACACTGCAAGGCTCCAGGCGGACATCAACCAAATCTTTCAGTGGGCTGCAGAAAACAATATGAAGTTCAACGATGAGAAATTTCAATTACTCAGATATGGTAAACATGAGGAAATTAAATCTTCATCAGAGTACAAAACAAATTCTGGCCACAAAATAGAGCGAAACACCAACGTCAAAGACCTGGGAGTGATTATGTCGGAGGATCTCACCTTCAAGGACCATAACATTGTATCAATCGCATCTGCTAGAAAAATGACAGGATGGATAATGAGAACCTTCAAAACTAGGGAGGCCAAGCCCATGATGACACTCTTCAGGTCACTTGTTCTATCTAGGCTGGAATATTGCTGCACTCTAACAGCACCTTTCAAGGCAGGTGAAATTGCCGACCTAGAAAATGTACAGAGAACTTTCACGGCGCGCATAACGGAGATAAAACACCTCAATTACTGGGAGCGCTTGAGGTTTCTAAACCTGTATTCCCTGGAACGCAGGAGGGAGAGATACATGATTATATACACCTGGAAAATCCTAGAGGGACTAGTACCGAACTTGCACACGAAAATCACTCACTACGAAAGCAAAAGACTTGGCAGACGATGCACCATCCCCCCAATGAAAAGCAGGGGTGTCACTAGCACGTTAAGAGACCATACAATAAGTGTCAGGGGACCGAGACTGTTCAACTGCCTCCCAGCACACATAAGGGGGATTACCAACAGACCCCTGGCAGTCTTCAAGCTGGCACTGGACAAGCACCTAAAGGCAGTTCCTGATCAGCCGGGCTGTGGCTCGTACGTTGGTTTGCGTGCAGCCAGCAGCAACAGCCTGGTTGATCAGGCGCTGATCCACCAGGAGGCCTGGTCACAGACCGGGCCGCGGGGGCGTTGACCCCCGAAACTCTCTCCAGGTAAACTCCAGGTAATACTCCAGGTTAACATGTAGTTAGTTGTCGGGGTGTATCAGGGAGATAAGATGTTTTCTAACTGTAGTTTTGAAAGTGATGAATGTGTCTGCAGTTCTAGAATTTTCAGGTAGGGTGTTCCAGATTTTAGGCCCTTTGACACACATTGAATTTTTGTAAAGGTTTAGTCGGACACGGGGAATGTCATAGAGATGTTTGTGTCTGGTGTTATGCCTGTGGGTTCTGTCACAACTATCAAGGAAGCATTTTAGGTCAAGGTTAATATTGGAATTTAAGGTCCTGTAGATATAGACTGCACAGTAGTAAGTGTGGATGTTCTGAACAGGGAGTAAGTTTAGATCTATGAAGAGTGGGGGGGGGGGTTGCCAGGGATGGGATTTAGTGATTATTCTTACTGCGGCTTTTTGTTGGGTTATTATTGGCTTTAGATGTGTTGCTGCAGTTGATCCCCAAGCACAAATAGCATAGGTGAGGTATGGATAAATGAGTGAATGGTATAGTGTGAGAAGGGCAGTTTGCGGCACGTAATAGACCAAGGTTAGACAATAAGTATACTTAGCAGTATAGTTTGTATGGGAGCCATCATTTACCTATTTTATGCAGTTCAAGGGAGGTACCTAGATGCTGATGAAGGGCTCTGATGCTCAGATTTTATTCTGCTGACTTTCATGAGTTGTGTCCTTGGAATGCAGCGTCTCCCTACCTTTTCTTCACTCTGAGGCTTTAGCCCCAATCCGGCTTCCACAACATCATCCCAACCCCCCCAATATTGATATATCATTGACGCTTCCAGATGTGTTTAATTAATAAAATTTTGAGGTTGTTTCGTGGCGTAAAGCGGTACCTGGTAGAAGGTTCATGTGGTCATAGGACCGTCAAAAGGTACCTGGTAGAGGGAGGGTTCGTGTGGCCGTCTTATCCCTTCAACCCAGCAACTACAATATAAGTAAGTTTATTCAGGTATACACAAATACAGTTACATAGAATTATCTTACATAGCAGCATATGTGGAGAGAACCTAGGATAACCCAAAAAGTCAAACAGAGTGACTTATTTCCATTGGGGTCATTTTACCTTCTTATTATAATATAAAGGTTATAGTATTTTCTTATTATTCTATAATGAAGATAACATCTTATTATCAAACTAAAAAGACGATCTACTACACGAGGGTCATTAAGACTATCTACAATACGAAGGTCATTACTAGGAATAAGGTAAAATTTACACGTATGTTAGCTAAAAAATAGAAAATCAATCCCCTCCCTTTCTGTAGCTACATTCATCAGACACCTTTTGGCACTCTTCTTGAACTGGTTCATGCAATGACTGGCTCTGACATGTGCGGGTAGTCTGTTCCATTCCTTTATTGCTGTACAATAAAAGGTGTTTGAAGCCTGGCCAATGACTGTGGGTACTACAAAGTTGTGCTCTCTCCCCCTAGTACTATGATTACTTTGGTTCCCAACCTTGACAAAATTGACAGCAAGATATTCTGGACACTGTTTGTGAGCAATTTTATAAACATGATTTAGCTTCAATTGTTTTACTCTGTCTTCAACATTCAGCATATCAATTTCCCAGGCCTAAACACCTGGTTCTGCCCATGTTTAGACCTGGGATTTGTACACCGGGGTTAAAGTTCCCGGTTCTCCTTCCCGATAAAACTTTGTTTCCTTTCTCATTCCAGTCCAGATTTGGGACTATTTCTCAAGGACTCCAATGGAAATAAATCACTGCCTGACTGTACATATGTGTATCTGTAAATAAACTTATTCAAGCCTCACTAAAGCCTAAACTTTGGTGGCCCTTAGTAACCCCAACAACAATAATTTCCCGCGGTTTGTCTGGCTGTCTCTTCTTACTCATTTAGCTGAGTATTAAGCTGTGTGGCAGCTCTTTTATAAATCCCTGGCGCATAATTTTGAATTGGAAAGATAAAAATGAGTTTGTGGGTTGATAAATACCGGCCAAGAGAATTGGGTAAATTGGATTATCATCTGGAACAAGCGAATCAACTGAAAAAGATGGTGAGTGTTATTTGTTATATGAATCTTGATGCTTTATGACCATTGTTAGTGTCGCTCTTAGTTATGATTATAATAATAATATGAATCTTAAATCGTTAACAGTGTTGAGGAACAATTTCCTGTAGATTACCAGAAATAGCAATGTTATGTTTTGTACTGTTATTTCAAAATAACAGTATAAAACAATAATTTGAATGCCCATAGGATGCTGAATGTATATGATATATAATAAAATTTATTTCTACAAAGCACAACTTACAGTTGATTTAAGAATAGCTGACATCATTAACATACCTTTGTACCTTTGAGTAAATAAACTTACTAAACCCCAGGTTATAAAGAGCATTTCTGACAGCCTTAAAATAAACTTATAACTACTAGATGAATAACTAATTTGGATTAAAAGAATGCTAAAGTTTGCACTCTTTGGCATTAATGTAAACAACGAAGTATATAATTATTACGTGTTTTTCTGAAACAATTTGCTATAACGTTTGTATTGCTTACTATGAATGTTGGTCAAATTCAAATGTAGCTACTGATCTAAATTTCAGTATTACTCTGCAAGACATACAATAAACAGAAGGCCCATAGAATGCGTAGCATCTCGGGCAAAGCTTAGACTGTACTATACGTCATGGGCCAGGCTGCGGGGGCGTTGACCCCTGGAACACCCTCCAGGTATACTACACCTAAAATTTACTGACAGTAGTTTTATTTTTTTCTAAAGATCTAATACACAATATTAGTAGGAGCTTAAAATTAGATACAAGTTACATATTAATTCATAAAAAATCACAATATGTGGAATTTTAAAGAAAGCTGAAACAAGAACCGGGATATGATTGGATGAAAACAGCAGGTTTTAGGATTTCTTATCATAGTACAGTATATTGCTGTTAAGATTAAGTAGCTTTGCAGCAATTGCTATTTAGGGAACCTTTGAAATCTTCATGTAGAGAGTTCTAGATTTTAGTGATGGGGATGCCATTCATCTTCCTTTTTAATGATCTGTGGAGGGAAAACCAATGACTGGCTCTGGTAGGGTATAGATGATAGTACCACTAAGGTCTGCTTTTTCTAACTGGATTATTATTATTAATTATTATTATTATTATTATTATTATTATTATTATTATTATTATTATTATTATTATTATCATCAAAACTAAGCACTAAACCCACCAGGGTCATGTAGCTCTGTTATCTGACTGGAAAAGTGGGGTTATTGTTTCTTTACTAGAAAGGAACTCTTATTCCCTGGGCAATATGTCTTCAGTTGACACCAAGAGGCAGAGCTTTGTGTCGCATAAACTCAGTGGCTCCTCAAACTCAACAAACACAATAATTACAATGACAGACAAACACAGACAGACAGGAGCAACTGAGACAGTGATTCAGTTGAGAGAGACAGACAAATTGAACTATTCTTGTGACTTCATTAAATACAAGGTGACAGAAAAGCCACTTTGAACTATAAGCCTATGCTGCTGAGAACCATTGTTTTGCAAATTCATATCAGCAAAAGTCTGTATATTTAATCTACTAAGCTACTATGGTATATTCAGAAATGTTTAAAAAAGAAATGAATGATATTATTTTATTGTGTTATCCTGGGGTACTAAACCTCTGGGTTAATAATCGGAACAAAATCTTTTTCCTCAGCATTTGTTTAAAAGTGTGAGGATGGTGCCTGGGAAGTCACTGATTTTTTCAAATCGCTAATGTCAACAAATTATCTGGGTGTTTGATGACTTGTTATAGTATAACCATGAGTTATCCAGTAATATAATACTGTACAAGTTTAGGTTAGGCTAAGTTAGTTTAATGTTTGTTGATAGTTTTACTAAATTCATATATTGGAGAACTCTTTGCCAGCAATTTGGAAATGTCTGAGAAATTAGTTTTGTTCATATGGATGATTCTGAGGATGATTAATATGACTATTAAAATTACTTTTTATTAGAGCATGTCTACCAGTGCTTTAGTGATAGCATCACTCAATTATTTACACAAAATGCAATAAAATATTTCTGAAATCCCCCGTATGGCTGGAAACATTAGGACGTGTTTCCTTAAGATACCTGCTGTCCATGTTCACCTATCAGTAAAAAAAAATAAGTACCTGGGTGTTAGTTGACTGGTGTGGGTTGCATCCTGGGGACAAAACCAACCTAATTTGCCTGAAATGCTCTGCATAACAAGGGACTTTCTGTATAGTAGTATGTCATGGATGTTAGCTAGGCCTGTACACCTTGTACATGTACTTGTAGAAATAAAGATTATTATTATTATCAATTAATTTCTGGTGGAAATAAAGGGTAACAATTTGTATGCCACAGTTTCTGGTACAGCCTCTCACTTAACAATGGAGTCCCATTCAATAAATGCCAATAAATGAATTTGTTGATAAGCAAGGAGCGTACTATAATGGTAGTGGGTTTGTGTCGACCATCTTTGATATTCTTTTAATGTCACCTTTGTACCATTTATAACATTTTTAGTATATTTTTAAATGTTTACACAGTAGTGCACTGTATATGTATTGTAATAAACAGAATAGAGGAAATCAGCTCTAATATACATTACTGAGGTATGCATACTGGTCAGAGAGCCTGCTGTAAGTCTGAGTCATCAGTAAACGAGTACGTTGCTAAATGAGGAGAGGCTGTACTATTTAGATACATGTATTTAACAAGGAGCTCTGTGAATACAACTCTGTTATTCTGTATTTTTATTTCATTAATTTGTTAGTACAGTTCAGTACACTTCTTGTATACAGTACTTGTTAATTAAAATTTTATATTTGTATGAAATTATATTTTCAGGTTGAATATGGCGACTTTCCCCATCTGCTCGTCTATGGGCCATCGGGAGCTGGCAAGAAAACACGAATAATGTGTCTGCTCAGAGAGTTATATGGCCCTGGCGTTGAAAGACTTCGAATTGAGCATCAGAATTTTGAAGTGCGTTCTTTTTGTTACAAATTATTTTATTTTATTTCTTCATGTTAACTTCATTGCAGGTGTGCTAGAGGTGCATGGATGATTATGTGTGTACCAGCTGGCTTCTAATATTTACTTGTTCAACTGATGTTATATAGTTGTTGAACGTCATCAGTGATCACAACTTCAGTGTACAGTATTCCAACTTTCATTAAAATTAAATGAAATTGTAATTATGGTAAGTACTGCGGCATATCTTGTAGATGGATTTCTTTTTTATTGTATTTAATATGCAATTGATTTCATACAAAAATTCTTAAATTTTAACACTAGTGTTTGGAATGTATAGTAATACAGTTTTGTATTTTCAAATACTGTACTATATTCCTGCTTGTTGGTTAAGGTTTCTTCCCTCTACACTTCCGGGTTTCTCAATATATTTATGAGAATAACAAGCAGATAACAGGGTACATATATTGAATATATATAAAGAAGTACATATAATGAATATGAATACCAAGTAGTAATTCTGTTGCAACCTGCTTATTCAGATTCTATTTAGCATTCTCATTCATAGACTTGTTGTCATCACTATATTTCTTTTCCAGTAATTATTATAACTAAATAATAACCCATATAGAGTCAGAAACTCAGAAAATGAAATGGTCTGCATATTTCAACCTCCTGCTGGGGCCGACCCGAGCAGGGGAGTCAAAATATACACACCAATTCATTTTCTTAATTTCTGTCTCCATTTGGGCATTATTGAGCATTGACATGTGTTCATTACACTTTTATTAGTTATTCATTATAACTAAAATTGAGTGTACAATATTTTATTACTGTCAATATTACTGTATACCATTGCTGTTTATGTAAGCTGAGTACGCTATCAACCGAGCCATGGGTGGCAGCTGCTTTATTAATTTGATGGCTTAGCCAAAACATGTGATACTTTATTGAGCGACCCAGGCACTCCTTCAGTAGTCATTTTAATTTAGAGACATTTACAATGCCTGGAGAAGATTGTCCATGAAGTCACCTTCAAAAAAGTTCCCAAAATGGCAAGGAATAGAAATAGTTCTGTGTTTCTCAGGCAACTAAATATTAAACTACCCTGAGTTAAATATGGCAATGGTCTTTACATTTCAAGTGTAGTATTTTGAAATTTGTTAAGTTCAGTATCTTAAATAAATTCTTAAAGAAAAGCAGTATAGTAATTAAGAAAAATTCTTGGGCAGCATAAATTTTACGAACTCGTCAGAAAATGAATGCACAAATATTAGATGTAATATTCATTGCTCATTCATTTTAATACGATCACTTATGAAACCCAAATTTGTGACATTAGTGGCACTCATTCTTGCACTTTGCTTCTCCCTTACTCATGGCATTACATCATCCAAAGCAAAAAATTAAAACCATCACAAAATAATTTACCAACTTGAGACACAATAAAAAAAATAATTTTAATCTTTTTTGAGTGATTAATAAAAGTTGGTTCTCAATATTGTGCATATATGTAAAGTGCTGTTTGTTCAATATCTTGCATTTTAATCATTACTCTTTTCCTTCAGACTCCTTCTAGAAAGAAGCTGGAAATTATAACTATTGCCAGTAACTATCACTTGGAGGTGAACCCCAGTGATGTTGGCTTCTATGATCGTGTGGTGATTCAGGAGCTCATCAAAACTGTGGCCTCTGCCCAGCAGTTAGACACTAGTGGCCAGCGAGAATTTAAAGGTACGCAGATACACACTCGGAAGCACAGGGCTCCCAGTCTTTGAGTTTTCAATTTTTTAGTGGGTCCTGTAAAGCTTTTAATATTTGTCACCCAGTTTTTTACAAAATATTGTTTTTTTTTTATCAGTGTTTTGCATTAGGGTAGAAACTGTTGACACAGTGTTAAAGCAAACACTAGGCAGGTATTGATGGAAACACCAATCAGGTGTTGAAAGAAACATCAATCAGGTAATAATGGAACTACTAATCAGATGTCGAAGGAAATGCCAATCATGATGAAAAATTTGTTTATTAAGAGACAATTTTAAATATCTTGATGGATCATATGCAGTGTAGTCCATTCTTGAAAAAAAATCCTTGTCCTTGTATTGTATTTCTACCTATGTTACATGAATTACCACCCTGAAACACCTAATAGAAAACTTGTAAATAGTGCAGAGTTTAGATAAGTAGAAAACACAGTTTTGATAGGAACAACTAGTAACTTTATATGAACATTTTATTGCTATATGAAATTTCATCACTGGCCCTGTGGCCTGGTGGCTAAAGCTCTTGCTTCACACAGTGAGGGTCTGGGTATGATTTCCAGCAAGGGTAGAAACATTGGGAGTGTTTCTTTACACTGGTTGTCTATGTTCACCCATCAGTAAAACGGGTATCTGGGTGTTAGTCGACTGGTGTGGGTCACATCCTGGGACAAAACTGACCTAATTTGCCTGAAATGCTTTGCATAACAAGCGGCTTTCTATATAGTAGTATATTATTGATGTCAGCTATGGTCTGTATACCTTGTACATGTACTTGTAGAAATACATAAAGATATATTTTTATTACTAGGCTTTAATTTGTCAAATTCAACATGCAATGAAAAGGTAAGTTTTTATATTTCTATTATCTCTTCATTATATTCAGTGTTTGATTCATTATAATCCTTTAAGAAAATGTAAATACTGTAGTTCATTAAAGCTTTCCAATACTACAGTAGTGTCCCTACAAATTTGTAGAGGGTAATGTTCCTAGATGTTGCAAATTTTTTCAGATTTGAACTTGTTTTATTTTTCAGAGGTGACATCTTTGTATCACTAATCTGGTTAACATTGACATTCATAAGAAATAATGACCACACTAAGAAGAAATGTGGGTGTGGGAAATCAGTTGAAACATAAAACTGTTGGATAATTGAATTTATTCACTGGCTGTGCATCAGACAAATATTGGATAATTAAAGCCTTCAAATAAGGATGTTCACGAATTTGTCCTAATGAGTGTACAGTGATGTCGTGGATACCCATATAGTATACTTTTGAAGGCTTTCAAGTTTTCCTTCTGTCAAATCCCGACCCTGGGCCAGGCTTGTCTGGTGCTTGTCTGAACAACCAGACTAGTTAAAGTACTGGCTATTAAAGTACAGGATATTAAATATCATCCCTGCTCTCCTGACAGGAAACAAAGCACCACAGTATGGAAATGAACTGTAGGTTCAAAAATCACTTGACTATTGCAGATTTCTTACCAAAACATTGTATGTATTTTAAACATGGCTTTTCTGACTGTTGTGATGTAAAAATGAAAGTAGCATCCCCTTATTCTTTCAGTGGTGATTTTGACAGAAGTTGATAAGCTGACTAAAGATGCTCAGCATGCCCTTCGCAGGACAATGGAGAAATATTCAGCCACTTGCCGATTGATTCTTTGTGCCAATTCCACATCAAAGGTGATCCCACCTATCCGCAGTAGATGTCTAGGAATAAGAGTAGCAGCTCCCTCCTTAGAGACCATTGCACAGGTGCTGCAGGTAAGATACTGTGTTCATTAGATTATATCATGTATGAAGTCTTGTACTTACTTAGACCAGATATCAGGAACACGGCTGGAACAAGTGTAGAAGTCTTCAAGAGGAAACTGGACAAGTATTTTCACCAGGTGCCAGATCAACCATGCTGTGATGGATATGTGGGGCAGCAAGCCTCCAGAAGCAACAGCCTGGCTGATCAGGAAAGTACCAGACAAGCCTGGCCCATCTCCTACCAAGGCAGGGTGACTCATAGATGACATCATTCACAATCATTTATTCAGTTGCTGTCTTACCGGAAGTGTGCTAACAGATTACCCTTTGCAACATCCCCACCCCTCCTTCAGAGTGCATGCACTGCCCTACCAACCTCCAGGACTTTAGCCTACCTAATCAGTTTTCCTGAATCACTTCATAAAAGTTATGTTGCTCACACTTCAGCATGTCATGTCTGTTAAAACCCACTTGTCTCCATTCACTCCTAACAAACATGCTCATATAAGCCTGCTGGATGCTGAATCCCCTAAAGCTCAAAGCCTCTTTTATCCCTTCCCTCTAACCATTCCAGGGACAACCCCTACCCCTCCAGTTGTCCACCCCAGATTTATTAATATCTTTGTCATCCATCTCTGCTTGCCTAGATAATAATAATACAGTGGTACCTTGACTTACGAGTACCCCAACTTACGAGTTTTCAGAGTTACGAGCCGTCACTCGGTTGATTTTTGCTTTGAGTTGCGAGCCAAAATCCGAGTTATGAGCGAGCTTCAGATACACTGCCACTAGTTGGCGGCATATCTGAAGTCAAATTCAGCTCTGTACCCAGGAGAATGTCAGGTACTTCTTCTCATCTCACATGCTCTTCCAATACACAAATAACCCGCACATAAAAGAGAGAAGCTTACGACGACGTTTCGGTCTGACTTGGACCATTGAGAAAGTCACACAGTGTGACTTTGTCAGTGGTCCAAGTCGGACCGAAATGTCGTCGTAAGCTTCTCTCTTTTATGTGCGGGTTATTTGTGTATCGTTCCGGTCACGGTATTGTGCCTTTTTTGTTATTTGTTATGCTCTTCCAAGACATAACTGGGAGGATAATACTCCCACATTAATCCCAGATTGTAGTGAGGTACCTCATCCCTTGTTTGGTTCTCATATAAATCCAGGGAAGAGGTAACCTCCATTTCAATACTCAGAGTTTTTCCAGAAACATTAAGGAAGGCCTCTGTGATATTTACCTGCCTCACAGAGGTTTCTTCAGTGGGTGGAGTAGTGATAGTATTGGGTGGAGTAATGATGGTGGTGGGTGGAGTAGTGATAGTGGTGGGTGGAGTAATGATGGTGGTGGGTGGAGTAGTGATAGTGGTGGGTGGAGTAGTGAGGGTGGTGGGTGGAGTAGTGATGGTGGTGGGTGGAGTAGTGATGGTGGTGGATGGAGTAGTGGTAATGGTGGATGGAGTAGATATGGTGGTGGATGGAGCAGTGATAATGGTGGGTGGAGTAGTGACAGTGGTAGGTGGAGTAGTGGTAGTGGTGGGTAGAGTAGTGAAGGTGGTGAGTGAAGTAGTGAAGAGTGTAGCAAGTAAGTTAAGCGATTAAGCCTATTTCTGCCTATCTTGGGGTGGTTTTTTTGGGGTTGGAACAGATTAATGGCATTTCAGTTAATGTCATTGAGGAAAATTGACTTGACATACGAGCAAATTGAGTTACGAGCTTGGTCATGGAACGAATTAAACTCGTAAGCCAAGGTACCACTGTACGTATCTCAAAAAACATTCAAATATTAAAATTTTTGGAAAGCTCGAAGGATGCAATATTATTTTGAATTGACTTAACACTGAAGCTACTTAATATTTATAAATTACATAAATGATATAAAACTGTTTTAGTTTATGATTAGGAAAAAAAGCACTAGCAGAAAAAATGACAAATTTTGATTAAAATTTTGAATAGCCTAAGTAATCTGAAGACTGCTAATGAGTTAGAGTATACATTATATTTGATTTTAAAGAGTGCTGTGTTGTGTACAAGAAGAATCACTTAAATGGATGGGCATGATAAAATTTTAAGATGGGATTGGAACAGAACAAAAATATGTCAAGACTACTATGTTGCAGGCAGAGATATAATAACGAAAGTTTTGTGTGCATTGAGAGAGGGAGCTGGCCTTACTGGATATGGGAATACCTTTCTTAGATCCTGTAGCAAACAAAAGACATCTGTTGTCTGAAAGTACAAGAACACCCTTGCTAAGTTGATGTTGCTACCAGGGCCCATTTGGTTATTGCTACTTGCAGTCTTTTTTTTTTTCTTTAAGTAGTTAACATTATTTTGTGTTTGTTTGCCAGTTGGTTATAATTATTGACTTCTAATAATGACTATCTATGTGAATTTTGGAACTAAATGTTTTAAATTTTCAGACTGTGTGCAAAAAGGAGGGCCTTTCCCTTCCCCCAGAGTTGGCAAGAAAAATTGGAGAAAAATCCAACCGCAACTTACGACGAGCCCTGCTGATGTGCGAGGCCTGCAAGGTGCAACAGTAAGTTCATAACTGTGTTTAACTTGCATTGCCTTGTAGTTCTTTATAGCCATCATCAGCATTCATTTGTGTAACCAGCTGATGTGCCATTAGCATGATAATGCAAGTGGGTCACCTTGAAACCAAGAACTTGATTACTTCATTTTGTATCCACCTAATTGCAGTTGAACTTTGGTTAACTGATTGGGCTTATACTCTGTGCTCTTTTTGGAATTTGTTGTATCTACTGTAGATACTATGTACAGTATTGAATTGATCTCTGCTCTTTTTGGAATTTCTTATATCTACTGTAGATACTATGTACAGTATTGAATTGGGCTCCAATACATCTATTCCTAATGCGCTACACATGTTCACTGCCTGTATATAGTGAGTAGGGAATAGTAATCAAATTTGAACCAAGAAAGAAGAGGGTAGTTACAATTCCTTGGATCAAGAGCAAATAAATCCAGTAGCAGATGTTTTTTAATAGCAAAGTACAGGATATTTTGCTTGTTTTGTAACAGGTCAAATTATTTTTTTATTAATTACCATATTTTATTGAGACCAATTTTAATCCCATTTTTGTATGATTATTTTTTCCAGCTACCCCTTCAACCCACAACAGGAAGTCAGTGTCCCTGACTGGGAAACTTTCTTACAAGGCACTGCTGCCAAAATTATAGAGGAACAGAGCCCCAAACGATTACTGGAAGTTCGTGAAAGAATATACGAGCTCCTGACGCATTGCATACCTCCAGATATTATTTTCAAGGTATAAATACAGAGCATGGGTAGAGATGTTGCAGTTCTTTTTTTTTTTTTTTGGTGGTCACCCCGCACCTTGGTGGGAGACAACCACTGCACTAAAAAAAATTAGAGCAGTGACTTCTGTATTCACTGTTCAGTTTCTCTCAGAGCACTTGTAGCATTAACTGTATTGTGGCAATGGCAGCAGTTAGTATTCAACATAGTACATGTAATAATGATTATTTACTTGTTTCCAGGGTCTGTTGAAGGAACTGGTACGTAACTGTGATGGGGAGCTGAAGTGTGAGGTGACGCGTTTAGCAGCATACCATGAACACCGCCTCAACCTGGGCTCCAAAGCTATATACCACATTGAAGCCTTCATTTCTGCCTTTATGGCTATCTACAAAAAATTCTTGGAAGAAAGCATGGCAGCAATGTTTTAAATGGTGAAAAGAAAATCCAAGAGTGAAAGTTTGATTTGTCCTGAGCATGACATCCTTTACCTATGTTAAATATTTGTAGTTGAACAAATATTTCACTTCACTGGAAATTTTTACCAATAAAGTATTTTTCTTGAATGGGTAGCTCAATTACTTAAACCTTTTTCACTTAACTACTCAGGGAAGGAGCCTTTATGCCGGAGAGCAGTGATATATGAACCCTGTGCTTAGTTATGATTACAATAATAAGTATGCTGGAGAGGGGCTCTTAATCCAAGGAACTGAACTTACCCTCCCATTCTATGACTTGAATCTTAATGTCTGCTATTTCCCAGGTGCTAAATGACTCCTATGAGTATAGTTTTTACCCTGATCTCTGAAGAGTAAAGTACTGAAATGAGCAGTGTTACTAGCCACCAAAAAATATCTTAAATATCTCAGTGACCTACTTGGTTAATTTACTTTCACATCTGCCACTCGAGAGCCATGGAATTGGAGCTACTCGTCCCTTGTAAAGTAAAAGGACACAAGTGCAACTAATGTGATACTGAGCTGTATAGCCCTTGTGGCTTAGCGCTTCTTTTTGATTATAATAATAATAATGTGATACTGTGGCAACGTTTCACTCTCCAGGAGCTTTGTCAAGCTGTTACAAACAGTACATGGACACAGGGTACTGTTTGTAACAGCGTGACAAAGCTCTAGGAGAGCAAAATGTTGCCACAATAAAATGTCACATTAGTTGCACTTGTGTCCTTTTACTTTACATATTGTCGGTAATTCTACCAACATATATACATACTCTTCCCTTCCTTGGATCAAATCTGATTACCTCTCATTTCCCAGATGCTGTAAGATTCCTACTGGTTTAGCACTTGCCCATGAGCATAATAGCTCTGCTGTAAATACAAATCACACAAATGATGGTAAGGGGCTCTTGATCTAAGAAATTTACTCCAGTTTCTTCCCCTCAAGGGAGGTTCCTTGATGCTGGTGAGGGGCTCTTGATCTAGGGAATTGGATCTGTGCTCTGGTTCCCTGAATTGAGCGTGAATACCTTCCATCCCCCCACATGCGCTGTATAATCCTATGGGTTTAGCGCTCCCCCTTGATTATAATAATTCCAGTTGTTTGAACTGAATCTGAATGCCTTCTATTCCTCTAAGTGCTGTATGACATGAGTTGAGTACTCCCCCATGAGTGTAATAAATAATAATACTATGCAAAATAGAAAACCCAGCAAGGTAAATGGGGTGATACATAAACGATGCAAATTAATGAGTGCCACATCCTCTCTCTTTGAACTGAATTTGACTGCCTCCCAATACCCCAGCTAATGTATGATGACCTTTATGGGTTTAGCTCTCTCCCTATGTAATAATATGAAACAGACCAATGCAGCATTACTGTATGACCCTTATGGGTTTAGTGCTTAGTTATGATAATAATAATAATGTAATAGAGCAATGAAAGCATCAGACAAAGGGATCTGGGAGTAATTATACACAACAAAGTATTATCAGATCACATAAATGAAGTAGTGAAAGCTTGTATTAACTGTACAGGCTAACTTCTAAATAATTGGGCTCCATCAAGTACAGCAGTCATGTAGCCTGTTTTATGCTTATCAGAAAGGATAAAACCTCCACCACCACTGTTTTTAGTGACTCACACAGGTTTGGTGCTCTATGTGAACAATCCCTTAAAGAGGAAGGGGGATCCTTGATGGTGAAGTGCTCTTGATTCATTTGGGTGTGTTTCCTTAAGACATCTGTCGTCTCTGCTCACCTAGCAGTAAGTAGGTACCTGGGTGTTAGTCGACTAGTGTGGGTCGCATCCTGGGGACAACATTAACCTAATGTGCCCGAAATGCTCTGCATAACCAGGGACTTTCTGTATGGTCTGTATAAGTTGTATCATGTATTTGTAGAAATAAAGATTATTATTATTATTATTATTATTATTATTATTATTATTATTATTATTATTTCTATGAAGAGTCGCAAAACACTGAAAATTCCTTGGATGCAGAACAAGAGGAAAAGAGGAGACAAAATAACCACATAGCCTAAGATCATTTAAGTATTCAAGAAAATAGATAACATTCTATCCTACCCTTGAACATGGAGACCAAACGACCATAATTGTAAACAATGTAAAAAAAAAAAAGATGGTGTCCTTGGTGATGTGTATTGGAGGTGTGGTGGGCCGGCGGGCTACACTTGCCAGGATTTTTTGAAGAAAATGTTAGATTATAGTTATTATATTCATTGGGAAAAGCCAAACCCTTAAGGATCAAACATCGCCTGTGGGATGTGACTGAATTAGATTTGATCCCAGGAAGAGACTAACTCTGATCCCTTGTTTATTCTCGACAAGTCAAACAAATATATGATTAAGACAAAATGTTATGTATGGCATTTTTTTGAGAAAACGTTTCGCCCTCAAGGAGATTATCAGTTCATAAAGTTCCTGACGGATGAAACGTCTTTTTCAGTATAATACCATAAACCACATATTGTCTTAGAGGTAAATTACATACACACTGCCCAGATAGAGACAATATATACGTTGTTAGCAGCTCTTGGCTATTTTATATGATTGATTATCTACCCCCAGTCACTCAAAATACCCAGAACAACACGATTGCCTTAACAAAAGTTCCAAATAAAATTTACACAGCTCAGAGTGACAACCCCTCAAGGAAGGTTCCTTGATGTTGGTGAGGGGCTCTTGATTTAGGGAATTGGATCTGTGCTCCAGTTCCCCGAATTAAGCCTGAATGCCTTCCACATCCCCTCCCCCCTGGGCGCTGTATAATCCTACGGGTTTAGCGCTTCCCCCTTGATTATAATAATAATAATCAGAGTGACAAGCTGCGTTGTAGTAAAGGCCGCCAATGGTATTAGTTTGATTATTATTATTATTCTTATAATCAAAAAGAAGCGCTAAGCCAGGTATTAGTTTGAACTCGATTAGAAAAGGCATTCTCCAGTAACTGATCTCTTTCCAAAGATTAGGTTATTATTTTTTAGCTATTTAAATAAAATTTTAAATTTGCACCCATTTGGACTAAACTTATGGGTTATTATCCTTCTTATAGAGTGCATCGTCAATAATATTTTGAGGCCAATTGGAAGATAAGATCAGATTTTGTTGGGATTTTTAACGTGGAGGGTTAGCCACCCAGGATAACCCAAGGATGTCAGTGCGTCATCGAGGACTGTCTAACTTATTTCCATTGTGGTCCTCAATCTTGTACCCCAGGATGCCACCCACACCAGTCGACTAACACTCAGGTACCTGCTTACTGCTAGGTGAATGGCGACAGCAGGTGTTAGGAAACATGACCACTATTTCCACCCGGCCGAGGATCGAACCTTGGACACTCAGTGTGTGAAGCGAGAGCGTTTCCTACCAGGCCACTTTATTCAGTTAAACTGGTAAATTGAAACTTATGCCACCTAATGGCAGTGCCTTGTGTCCAGGAAACCACACCTCTCCTGGTGTAGGTACTGTCCTGGTGTAGGTACTGTCCTGGTGTAGGTACTGTCCTGGTGTAGGTACTGTCCTGGTGTAGGTACTGTTCTGGTGTAGGTACTGTTCTGGTGTAGGTACTGTTCTGGTGTAGGTACTGTTCTGGTGTAGGTACTGTCCTGGTGTAGGTACTGTCCTGGTGTAGGTACTGTCCTGGTGTAGGTACCGTCCTGGTGTAGGTACTGTCCTGGTGTAGGTACTGTTCTGGTGTAGGTACTGTCCTAGTGTAGGTACTGTCCTGGTGTAGGTACTGTCCTGGCTCTAAGATGCAGCAGCCATTCAATATCGAAGTCGTTCAGAATAGGTAAACTGAAATCTATTTAACGTGATTTAACGGGAATGGAAATTTTCACACTGTTTTACACACAAAATGGCCAGATTGTCACTTACACATTTGAATTTTACTCTCCGTTGTCGTCGATTTTTTTTGGCACCTTTCTTTGAACGTTTAAAGCTCCGCTACTGAGGAATTTTGGATGTTATCTGAGCAAACTGTTCTATCCATGGTATACCTGGTGTTTCGGGGGGTCAACGCCCCCCCCGGCCCAGTCCATGACCAGGCCTCGTATTGTGACATTTATTATTTAACTATGTAATCACACACACAGGTGCTCCATGTACACACACACACACACACACACACACACACACACACACACACACACACACACACACACACACACACACACACACACACACACATTTCCTTGCTCTAAAATATAAGTTTTAGCTTTAACAACAGATAAAACATTAGTCACGTCCCCCCCCCCCAGAAAAAAAGAAATATGCAAAAAAAGACGGGATAAGCTAAAAGAAAAAAAATCCATAAACAAGAGGAGCTGGGAAGATGCTAGGAACCACGCCAGAAGGTCTTAAAGACTCAGTCAGCCGTGGAGTGAAAGGCTAGGCGAGGCTGGGAGTCGCAAACCTTACACCTCAGTCCATCCGCGTTGTCTGGTGCGACGGGTGTGTGAGAGTGAGCGAGTGTATGTCCTAGCCTCTGCTTACACCAACACTCTCACACCAAGGTTGTACCTTACCCTACAACACCCATAGTGAAGACAACTGTTTATCATTATTACAATCACAAGACAACGCTTAAACTGAATACCTCACACAGCGATATTAGATACTTTATCGCTACTTCATTCCTTGGGTATTACAAACACCTGATGCTAATGATGGATAAACATTTACCTACAACTTAACTAAATTAACTTAGGACCGCAGATGACCTCACACTAGAACATGTATTTAAAACTTTTATCCACATCATTTATTCCAAGCTCTTAATTACTCTTATTACATAAAATATATGATAAACGCCGAGGCACAAGTGATTAGTCGAGTAGAACGAGGTAATTTTGTGATCATCTTGGTACTTCAAGACCACTGCAAGTGCTCGGTTATATTGACTACAAGAACCATCACCACCACCAGTCTGTCACCAGGTATGTAGCCAGGGTCTGTCGCCAGGTATGTAGCCAGGGTGTGTCACCAGGTATGTAGCCAGGGACTGTCACCAGGTATGTAGCCAGGGTCTGTCTCCAGGTATGTAGCCAGGGTGTGTCACCAGGTATGTAGCCAGGGACTGTCACAAGGTATGTAGCCAGGGATTGTTACTAGGTATGTAGCCAGGGACTATTACTAGGTATGTAGCCAGGGTCTATCACTAGGTATGTAGCCAGGCTCTGTCACCAGGTATGTAGCCAGGGTCTGTCACCAGGTATGTAGCCAGGGTCTATCACTAGGTATGTAGCCAGGGTCTGTCACCAGGTATGTAGTCAGGGACTGAAACCAGGTATGTAGTCAGGGACTGTCACCAGGTATGTAGTCAGGGACTGAAACCAGGTATGTAGTCAGGGACTGTCACCAGGTATGTAACCAGGGACTGTCACCAGGTATGTAACCAGGGACTGTCACCAGGTATGTAGCCAGGGACTGTTTGGCATACTCCAGTAGACCTACAGTTGCATGTACTGGAGATAAAATACCTACATAATCCAGCTGTGCTTAACTAATATATTGCATCACACTGCTTGAGTTTCTTACATCCAATGAGGAAATCAGTCTCGTTAATTAATGGTTCAGTAGTTATGGCAGCTTTAAATGGCTTCGTTCCAGCAGAGTTGGAGATGTACACATATAACTCGCACACAGGAGAATGAAAGTTATGACGACTTTTCGGTCCGACTTGACCATTAACTAGTCACACACTGGTTAATGGTCCAAGTCTGACCGGAACGTCGTCATGAGTTTGTATGTGCAGGTTATTTGTGTATTTTTCCAGTCACAGTATTGTGTCTTTTTATTTTTTAGAGTTAGAGTTGTTATTACCTGGTAATTATCATCCTTCAGGATGACTTAACCCACGCAAACAATAAATGGAATCTCTGAAGATTTCTTCATATTAAATAGCAAGACAAAAAATAAAAATAAAATATAAAAGAAATTAAAATTAAAGTCCTAACTAGAGAGCACATATTTTTTTTTTTTTGTAATTCTAGAATATATACATTCCGTAGCCAAATTAACTACTACTGCCAAGCATACGCATCAGTGGCGGCATCAAACACCCCAGAGCTGTCAAGCGAAGGATCGTTGGCGTAGCTGTACATTAATCACCTATACCTGACCTCCAGGGAGACACCATCCATGCCTAGCCACACGGCGAGACATAATGTTTACAAAGTATCTCTCAGTATTTCTGCACTTCCATCAAAGTCATACCTCTCCAAGGTAACCCTTGTTATCACCTTTCCACACGAACCCACCAGAACTACTAACTCACAACCCTTTATGCAAGTATCTTATATAATATCACCTCACACGTAACCAGCTTCCAAAACTGCGAAAACCAACTATCAGTTCCGCCGCTCGCCCCGTGGCACTGTATTACACCGGACTTAACAATACACCTTGACAGTAATGTGCCCAAAGCAGCACCAAATGAAGTTTAAGTTTCTACTTTTGCATACACAAGGCGCAATCTACTTACAAAAAAAATCTATATAAATGAATGACGAATCCTCAGCAACAGTACACCCTCTGTGTATTGACCTTTTTCATATCAAACTGGAATAGCAACTTATAGGACTTTTCTGTATCCATAGCTGAGCTTTCCGGAATTTATGAGGCCTTGAGAATAATTAATTTACTGAAAGTTGGTAATTATACAATTTGTAGCGGCTATAAAAGTGTAAATCAATATATTACACAACGCTTCAAAACATTCAAGGTATTTGAATATCAGTGTCACATACTCCTACACCAACACCATTAAAGAAGGATAGAATATATACCTATAATGGATACTCGCACACTTGGGAATACTTCACAGTCAACACTTGGTGAGCTAGCCAAGGCAATGTGCAATGCAACATTCAATATACTGTACAACTTACAGTCTCGTATGCAACACGTAAAAAAAACTGAAAACTATAACAACAAACAATTTCATTGAAAACTGGAAACTGTCTTTCTCATCAACACACTATGGAACTATAACATAAAGAGTTGGGAGGTGTAGAAACATATAAGATATAAAGCAAGAGTAACAGACAACAATGACCAGATTAAGGCTGGTACACACGAAGCTAGACACAACAAACACACGTACAGAACTGATATACCAGGTATGCCTGATAAAACCCTGGTTGGCGAAATGTCTACAAATATAAATTAGACATGTATCTAATTCATCAACGAAAATTTGCATTCTCTGTCATGTTCAGGAAATAATAGGGCACGGTCTGCTTCATCGTTTTAAATATGAGAGAGAGAACGATCTTCGTGAGCCATGAGAACGATCTTTGTGAGTCATGAGAACGATCTTTGTGAGTCATGAGAACGATCTTCGTGAGTCATGAGAACGATCTTCGTGAGTCATGAGAACTATCTTCGTGAATCATGAGAACGATCTTCGTGAGTCATGAGAACGAACTTCGTGAGTCATGAGAACGATCTTCGTGAGTCATGAGAACGATCTTTGTGAGTCATGAGAATGATCTTCGTGAGTCATGAGAACGATCTTCAGACAAGAACGAGCCACTTTGAAAAATCCCTTATAAGACTGAAAACATTCTAGGAGATGGGACCTTATAAGACTGAAAACATTCTAGGAGTTGGGACTTTATAAGACTGAAAACATTCTAGGAGGTTTGACTTTCCTACTGCATTTGAAGCAGAAAATAGTGAAAACATTAAGCCAGCTCATACAGACAAGCAAAAAACTGGGCTGGTGGACCATCACAACACGAGATATTTAATAATCTGTCCAAAATCCAAAGTCTGGGCAGCATCAAGAGAAACACTGACACACTGATTCCAGTTAATGACTGACAGTGACAACAGTCAACCAACATAATGGGAGTGACAACAGTGACACAACGAGAGTGACAACAGTGACAACACAACGAGAGTGACAACAGTGACAACACAGCGAGAGTGACAACAGTGACAACATACAACTGGTGCAGTATTCTGCAGAAGTATAGAACTCTCAGGCAGCTGTACGTATCCTGAAGAAGAAGAAAAAGACAAGGATAAAGAATAAGAAAAAGAAAAAAGAGGAACAAGAAGCTAAGAAGCTATACATATACAGAAGAATATCTATATAATGGGACACAGAGTTATATAATAGTTGTTACCCTCCTCAGCCAAGACACTAATAAGAGAGTAGACACCACTGCCTTAGTGCGACTTTCTATGTTTAGAATTTCTCTTTAAGTATTTGTCTAACTAATTTCTCTGTCTTTCACATTCGCCTGTATTGTCTCAGGCATTCCTTCACTCTCTCTCTCTCTCTCTCTCTCTCTTTCTCTCTCTCTCTCTCTCTCTTTCTCTCTCTCTCTCTCTCTCTCTCTCTCTCTCTCTCTCTCTCTCTCTCTCTCTCTCTCTCTCTGTCTCTGTCTCTGTCTCTGTCTCTCTGTCTCTCTGTCTCTCTGTCTCTCTCTCTCTCTCTCTCTCTCTCTCTCTCTGTCTCTCTCTGTCTCTCTCTGTCTCTCTCTGTCTCTCTCTGTCTCTCTCTGTCTCTCTCTGTCTCTGTCTCTGTCTCTCTCTGTCTCTCTCTGTCTCTCTCTGTCTCTGTCTCTGTCTCTCTCTGTCTCTCTCTGTCTCTCTCTCTCTCTCTCTCTCTCTCTCTCTCTCTCTCTCTCTCTCTCTCTCTCTCTCTCTCCTTGGTATAATTAGAGAAAACGTATATAATACCAACAGATTGATTAACAGAACACATATGTAATACTTGAGTGATTTAAAAAAACTGGTGGGCGAAACGTCTCTCATATAGAGAGACGCAGGTAAACACATGTGTCTCATTCACCAGGGCACTTCTAAATGGTTTATCAGGTGTGAGTGACACGTGACGCAGGTGTTACACATGTGTCTCATCAGGATACTTCTAAAGGGTTTATCAGGTGTGGGAGACACGTGTCTTTAAATATAAATTGGGTCTGGGAAGAGTTTCCTATTGTAATATTTGTTGGGACGGTCTGGGACCCAGCCGCGGGGGCGATGACCCCCAAAACTTACTTCAGGTATCCTTCAGGTATTCTTCAGGTATACTTTATGTATACTTCAGGTATACTTCAGCTATCCTTCAGGTATACTTCAAGTATTCTCCGGGTATCCTTTATGTATTCATGTATCCTTCAGGTATCCTTCACGTATACTTCAGGTATCCTTCAAGTATATTTCGGGTATAATTCAGGTATTCTTCAGGTATACTTCAGGTTATTATGCCCTTCCTAAGACAACTACTGAAAAATTATGCTATAAAAACCACCACCATCATCACTATAAACCACCACCATCATCACTATAAACCACCACCATCATCACTATAAACCACCACCATCACTATAAACCACCACCATCACTATAAACCACCACCATCATCACTATAAACCACCACCATCACTATAAACCACCACCATCATCACTATAAACCACCACCATCATCACTATAAACCACCACCATCATCACTATAAACCACCACCATCACTATAAACCACCACCATCATCACTATAAACCACCACCATCACTATAAACCACCACCATCATCACTATAAACCACCACCATCATTATAAACCACCACCATCATCACTATAAACCACCACCATCATCACTATAAACCACCACCATCACTATAAACCACCACCATCATCACTATAAACCACCACCATCATCACTATAAACCACCACCATCATCACTATAAACCACCACCTTCACTATAAACCATCATCACTATAAACCATCACTATAAACCACCATCACTATAAACCACCATCACTATAAACCACCATCACCATCACTCTAAACCACCACCATCACTATAAACCATCACCATCATCACTATAAACCACCACCATAAACCACCATCATCACTATAAACCACCACCACCATCACTATAAACCACCACCACTATAAACCATCACTATAAACCACCACCACCATCACTATAAACCATCACCATCACTATAAACCATCACTATAAACCACCACCACCATCACTATAAACCATCACCATCACTATAAACCATCACCATCACTATAAACCACCACCACCATCACTGTGTAAATATACAAGTGTGTAAAATTAGGTTGTAAGTACACGAATGTGTAAACACAAGTGTGTAAACATACTGTGTAAACGTGTGTAAATACAGTTTTTTTTTTATTCGCCGGTATTCTCCCGGCCCGTATTTATTATTATTATTAAAGATTCGCCGGTATTCTCCCGGCCCGGGCCTTTTCCAAGTGGTGGCCCGGCCTTGACTCCTTCTTTAGGGAGTGTCTGAGACCTAAGTCTCCCATGGGAGGAGGCACAAGTACCTCCTCATCTTTGGGACCAACTGTCCCCAGGCCTAGCCACAAGCTAGGCCTCTCTGGTCTGCCATCCCCGCCCCAAGGGGGCTAATGGGAATGACAGTCTTGTGAGCTGCAAGCCCGGGCTCAGGCACCTACCCTGCCCTAGAAGGGCTGGGCATGGTGTCGATGCTCCGGCCCGTATGTAAATATAAAGTGTAAATATAGTGTGTAAATATGTAAGTTTGTAAACAGGGTGTAAACATGATTACAGACAATTACAATACCTGAATTTCTCTCATAAAAATACTGTAACTAATATTTACGCTTTACAGAAAACGCACACATGTACACACACATCCTCCCCTTCCTTCCTATGTACGCATCCCCCCTTCCCTTCCTATGTACGCACACACACTTCATGTACGGCCACACTCTATGCACGTACACAATCTCTCCCCTTCATATACACCCATATATTTCCCCTCCCCATGTACGTACACATCCTCGCCCCATACACACACACACTCCTGCTCCCCATGTACGGTCCCATGCACGTCTCTCCAGTGTACACACGTGTAAACCTCATGAATAGACCTCACACACAGATCTTATAATAATAATTATATATACAATGATTGGCGATGTATACAATACAATGACTGGTCATGTATACAATACAATGACTAGTGATGTATTTTCACCTTAAAATGCAGTTTAGAGAGCAAGTTTACTAGCTGTTGGATTAAAGGTGAACGATAGATGGGTGGTGTGGATGTGGGTGGCCAAGGATGGGTAAAATACTGAATGACGCATGACAAATGGCCAGTTGGGATCATCTTTTTTTGCAGAAGTAGAGCGGCGGCTGGAGGAAGCGAGCGTAGAAAGCGACACTGACCCAGAAAAACATCTTGTAGGAGGCGAGGCTGGCTAGGCTTCAGGTAAGCCAGATTTTCTCAAGGAACAATTGTGGCTGTGGGCTTATTAAGGCTTCCGTGACAGCCCTCCTCCTCTTCCTCTCTCTACGTAAAACCCTTTCAGACATGCCTCTGGCTACGGGACTAGAGCTAGGTTTGTGGTGTCCTGTCTCTCTTGCATTTGACATAAAAATGTGTACTTTCCAGTGGTTGGAGCATTGACTACCTCCACTGCCACACTCTGAAGAACTTTCTAATATCCCTTCGGCATCTACTCTTTCTTAGTTTTTAATTATGGTCTTTCGTTGTCGTGGTGTGAGATCTTTTTGTCAGTTCTCTTCGTGTCCTTTGATAATCTTTGATAATCTTTGATAATCTTCTAGGTATAAAGACTCACTAGGTAGAACAAACTATTATGGCGACTACATTTCACTCAAGGTTTTGTCAAACTATACATAGGATATTTTTTTGCACATATGTGTACTCAGAGAGAGTAAGGCAAGAAGAATAAAAAATCTTATTACGTTAATGATATACATTACCGATAAGTTGATAAATAAGACTTATGTTCAACATCTGGGTAGCTTTAATACGAAGATAACCAGATGTTGCACATAGATCACCAATAATTTCTATCATGTTACGTGCTGATGATGCTCTATTATTTACATTTGAAATGTTGGATTACAAGCTGTGTGTTTCTCATTTAAGATAATGTGTTCCAAGGGATTTCCTAGGCTGAAAGCACCCTGATTCTCTTTAACAGTGTCTAATATGCTAATGATCGCTGATTTCAGTATGGGATCAGTTCTCCTCTTTAATAATATTCTGAGAGTCTTTCCACTTCATAAAGAGTAAATCTTTCTTTATGAATAACGTGCAGTGTCATGAGTCCTACAAGCGTAATAATGTTCCCAGATTCTGTTTTATATTTGTATTTTATTGAACCACACAAGTAATATATTCAAATAACCCACATTGAATAGTACAGAAATAACGTGAGTATTTTCGGTTTACTGGAGATCCTTCTCAGCGCCTGAGGATCGCTCAGTGACATTTCTCATACTGTTCATCACAGCCAGCGCATGACACGATGTATACACCATCACTGATGCTAATCTATTTGTCCATAAACCATGTCATTAGTGACTGACTTTCCATAACTTCTTTTTGTCCTGACTTGTATAATTACTAATTGGTTGTGTGTGTCTAGGTCTGGTAATATCATCTAACATCACTTCTCTTTAGTACCTTGCTGAGTAGATCTATGGTGTTGCCTGTTGTAAACATGAGATGTCTGTCTGAGTTGTCTTGTATAAGAGTCGAGAGGAATTTCTGGGTCCGCTGTCTGCAGTTTCGGATGAATTGTTATGGAAATGGTCGTATGGGAACCCTATTGTTAGTGGCTTTACAAAGAGGTTTGTATCTCTCAGTGTATATACACTAAAAGGTATCCAGTTCTCAATCAATGTATATACACAAAGAGGTGTGTATCTTCCAATGTGTGTGTGTATACAAGAGGCGTATATAGTTTACTGTATACATGAAGATGTGTGTATTTCTTAGTGTAAATTCATCAAATTGTGTGTATTTTTCAGCGCATAAACACTGAGTATTCAATTGAATCCCTATTTCAGATATTAATGTTGCTAAACTGTAGTGATCTTCGTTACGAGGGTCACTGAGGCTACATGTCACTGAGGCTACAAGTCACTGAGGCTACATGTCACTGAGGCTACATGTCACTGAGGCTACATGTCACTGAGGCTACATGTCACTGAGGCTACAAGTCACTGAGGCTACATGTCACTGAGGCTACATGTCACTGAGGCTACATGTCACTGAGGCTACATGTCACTGAGGCTACATGTCACTCAGGCTACATGTCACCTGTACACTGCTTGTCACCAAGACTTCGAAATCCAATATAAACATTAAAGTGTATATACAAACCGCTGCTTAAGTGTATTCTGTCAATACACACACTTCATGATATATCTACATATACCATTCAGAAATAATCAGTATGTATATATATCATATATCAGTATTATATATCTTATTATTATTATTATTAAAGATTCGCCGGTATTCTCCCGGCCCGGGCCTTTTCCAAGTGGTGGCCCGGCCTTGACTCCCTCTTTAGGGAGTGTCTGAGACCTAAGTCTCCCATGGGAGGAGGCACAAATACCTCCTCATCTTTGGGACCAACTGTCCCCAGGCCTAGCCACAAGCTAGGCCTCTCTGGTCTGCCATCCCCGCCCCAAGGGGGCTAATAGGAATGACAGTCTTATGAGCTAAAGGCTCGGGCTCAGGCACCTAACCTACCCTAGAAGGGTTAGGCATGGTATCGATGATTATTATATATCTTTTTTTTTTTTTTTTATTCGCCGGTATTCTCCCGGCCCGGGTCTTTTCCAAGTAGTGGTGACCCGGCCTTGGCTCCCTATCTGGGGAGTGTCTCGAGACTTAAGTCTCCCATGAGAGGAGGTACAAGTACCTCCTCATCTTTGGGACCAAGTGTCCCCAGGCCTAGCCACATTCCCCGCCCTCACGGGGCTCGTAGGGAGAAGCTAGGCCTCTGGTCTGCCATCTGCCCCGCCCCAAAGGGGCTCGTGGGGATGGCAGTCTTATGAGCTGTAGATGGTAGCAAGCTCAGGCCGTTGTTTTTTATTTATTATATATCTGACAATATTTTTCAGTCAAATTAAAAAAAAAATAATTTCTCGTGTTCTAGATACAATTATATTATTATTATTATTATTATTATTATTATTATTATTATTATTATTATTATTATGATTATTATTATTATTATTATTATTATTATTATTATTATTATTATTATTATTAAAACTAAACGCTAAACCCATATGGACCATAAAACAGTTGATGAAGAAAAAATTAAAAATTAGAATCATATTTCTACACTATTAAAAAATACAATCGAATTTATTTACTTAATAAATAAGTTAGTTAATAAATTCATTCTTCGATAAGAAAGAATTTTATATATTAACTCAGTATAAGACAAGCGTTCTTATTTGAAAAAAAAATCTAAATTAAAAAATGGAAGTGACAAGTTTATAGGAGTAATTCATAAGTCTGTCTGTCTGTCTCTCTCTGTCTGTCTCTCTCTCTCTCTCTCTCTGTCTCTCTCTCTCTGTATCTCTCTGTCTCTCTGTTTCTCTCTGTATCTCTGTCTCTCTCTGTATCTCTCTGTCTCGCTGTCTCTGTCTCTGTCTCTGTCTCTCTCTGCCTCTGTTTCTGTCTCTCTCTGTCTCTCTCTCTCTAAGGATCAAGGTAAATAAGTGCCTAGTTTCTTCATTAAGTAAGCAGGTACCTCGCTGTAAATAGGACAAGGAGGACGTAAATACTGGCTTAGCTCACCCTCCTGTTACACATCTGTTGTCTGTGTATTCACCTAATTGTGGTTACAGGGGTCGATTCATAGCTCCTGGCCCCGCCTCTTCATTGGTCGCTACTAGGTCACTCCCTCCCTGCTCCGTGAGCTTTATCATACCTCTTCTTGAAGCTGTGTGTGTGTGTGTGTGTGTGTGTGTGTGTGTGTGTGTGTGTGTGTGTGTGTGTGTACTCACCTATTCACCTATTTGTGGTTGCAGGGGTCGAGTCCTAGCTCCTGGCCCCGCCTCTTCACCGGTTGCTACTGGGTCCTCTCTCCGCTCCATGAGCTTTATCATACCTCGTCTTAAAACTATGTATGGTTCCTGCCTCCACTACATCACTTTCTAGGCTATTCAACTGCCTGACAACTCTATGACTGAAGAAATACTTCCTAATATCTCTCTGACTCATCTGTGTCTTCAACTTCCAATTGCGACCTCTTGTTTCTGTGTCCCCTCCCTGGAACATCCTGTCTTTGTCCACCTTGTCTATTCCGCGCAGTATTTTATATGTCGTTATCATGTCTCCCCTGACCCTCCTGTCCTCTAGTGTCGTCAGGCCGATTTCCCTTAACCTTTCTTCATAAGACATTCCCCTTAGCTCTGGAACTAACCTTGTCGCAAACCTTTGCACTTTCTCTAGTTTCTTGACGTGCTTTATCAAGTGCGCCCCTCAAGGAAGGTTCCTTGATGTTGGTGAGGGGCTCTTGATTTAGGGAATTGGATCTGTGCTCCAGTTCCCCGAATTAAGCCTGAATGCCTTCCACATCCCCCCCAGGCGCTGTATAATCCTCCGGGTTTAGCGCTTCCCCCTTGATTATAATAATAATAATAATTTATCAAGTGCGGGTTCCAAACAGGTGCTGCATACTCCAGTATGGGTCTGACGTACACGGTGTACAGTGTCTTGAACGAATCCTTATTAAGGTATCGGAACGCTGTTCTCAGGTTTGCCAGGCGCCCATATGCTGCAGCAGTTACCTGGTTGATGTGTGCTTCCGGAGACATGCTCGGTGTTATACTCACTTCAAGATCTTTCTCCTTGAGCGAGGTTTGCAGTCTTTGGCCACCTAGCCTATATTCTGTCTGCGGTCTTCTTTGCCCTTTCCCTGTCTTCATGACTTTGCATTTGGCGGGATTAAATTCGAGAAGTCAGTTGCTGGACCAGGTGTCCAGTCTGTCCAGGTCTCTCTGAAGTCCTGCCTGGTCCTCATCTGATTTAATTCCTCTCATTAACTTCACATCGTCTGCGAACAGGGACACTTCTGAGTCTAACCCTTCCATCATGTCGTTTTCATATGTGTACTCACCTATTTGTACTCACCTATTTGTGGTTGCAGGGGTCGAGTCACAGCTCCTGGCCCCGCCTCTTCGCTGATTGCTACTAGGTCCTCTCTCTCCCTGCCCCATGAGCTCTATCATACCTCGCCTTAAAACTATGTATGGTTCTCGCCTCCACTACGTCACTTTCTAGGCTATTCCACGGCCTGACTACTCTATGACTGAAGAAATACTTCCTAACATCCCTTTGATTCATCTGAGTCTTCAACTTCCAATTGTGACCTCTTGTGTCTGTGTCCCTTCTCTGGAACATCCCGTCTTTGTCCACCTTGTCTATTCCGCGCAGTATTTTATGTGTCGTTATCATGTCTCCCCTGACCCTCCTGTCCTCCAGTGTCTTCAGGCCGATTTCCCTCAACCTTTCTTCGTAGGACAATCCCCGTATCTCTGGGACTAGTCTTGTTGCAAACCTTTGCACTTTCTCTAATTTCTTGACGTGCTTGACTAGGTGTGGGTTCCAAACTGGTGCTGCATACTCCAGTATGGGCCTGACGTAAATGGTATACAGAGTCTTAAACGAATCTTTACTGAGGTATCGGAACGCTATCCGTAGGTTTGCCAGGCGCCCGTATGCTGCAGCAGTTATCTGATTGATGTGCGCCTCAGGAGATATGCTCGGTGTTATACTCACCCCCAGATCTTTTTCCTTGAGTGAGGTTTGCAGTCTTTGGCCATCTAAACTATGTTGTGTCTGCGGTCTTCTTTGCCCTTCCCCAATCTTCATGACTTTGCATTTGGCAGGGTTAATTTCAAGGAGCCAGTTGCTGGACCAGGCTTGTAGCCTGTCCAGGTCTCTTTGTAGTCCTGCCTGATCCTCATCCGATTTGATTCTTCTCATTAACTTCGCATCATCTACAAACAAGGACACTTCTGAGTCTATCCCTTCCGTTATGTCGTTCACATATACCAAGAACAGCACAGGTCCTAGGACTGACCCCTGTGGAACCCCGCTTGTCACAGGCGCCCACTCTGACACCTCGTCGCGTACCATGACTCGTTGTTGCCTCCCTGTCAGGTATTCTCTGATCCATTGCAGTGCCTTTCCTGTTATGTGTGCCTGATCCTCTAGCTTTTGCAGTAACCTCTTGTGAGGAACTGTGTCGAAGGCCTTCTTGCAGTCCAAAAATATGCAGTCGATCCACCCCTCTCTCTCTTGTCTTACTTCTGTCACCTTGTCATAAAACTCTAGTAGGTTTGTGACACAGGATTTTCCTTCCCTGAAACCGTGCTGGTTGTCAATTATACACTTGTTTCTTTCCAGGTGCTCCACCACTCTCCTCCTGATGATCTTCTCCATGACCTTGCATACTATACACGTTAGTGATACAGGTCTGTAGTTTAGTGCCTCATGTCTGTCTCCCTTTTTAAAAATGTGTGTGTGTGTGTGTGTGTGTGTGTGTGTGTGTGTGTGTGTGTGTGTGTGTGTATTCGCCTAGTTAGTTACCATTTTGTCCTAGTACAGGTGTGTGTGTGTGTATGTGTGTATGAGGGGGAGATACTGTTAATACATACCAGTAATTCTGAGTTATAAAAAGCGGAAATTGCTACTAGGGTCTAAAGCTTCTATGAGTACTCACCTATTTGTGGTTGCAGGGGTCGAGTCTGCCCTTGTGTGTGTGTGAGAGAGAGGGATGGTTAGGGGGGGGTAGGTGGTGTGTGTGTGTGTGTGTGTGTGTGTGTGTGTGTGTGTGTGTGTGTGTGTGTGTGTGTGTGTTTGTGTGTGCGTGTGTGTGTGTGTGTGTGTGCTCACTGTGAGTCCTACTCTTAAAGCTGCCCATGAAATCTGCTCTATTTTTCTTCCAGGTCGGTTCACTTTCTGACTGCTCTGAGGCTGAAGAAATAATCCATAACATATCTGTGACTCATGTATGTCTTTAACTTGCAGCAGTGCCCTCATGTACCCGTTCCCCGCCTCTCGAACAGTCTATCCCTGTCCACCCTATCAAGTCCTGTTTTTTTATGCTATTTTCATACCATCTATTATCAGGTTCAGTTCCTCCAATGACTTTCCTCACAGCTACATTCACCTTAGCTCTGAGATTAATCTCGCTGTAAACCTCTGCATATTCTCCAGCTTCTTAACATTGTGTATCAGTTGAGGGATGGATGCTGGTGATGTATTCTTTAAGGTGATCCTGGCGCAGCTCCTATAAAAACTGTGAATGACTCTTCTGTGAGATTTCTGAAGGTTATGTTTAGATTTGCCAGACGAGGAGTGGCTGCAGAGGTTATGTTGGTGTGAATCTCTGGTGATATACCGTAAGAACATAAGAAAGAAGGAACGCTGCAATAGGCCTACTGGCCTGTGCGAGGCTGGTCCAATTCTCCCACCGGATTAAGCCAATGCCTTGACCTAGTGAGGTCAGACACGTCACTTAAGGGAGAAGCACGGCATTCGACCTACTAGCACAAGCTAGTCAGGTCCAACTCACACCCACCCAGACACTATGCTCGGTAACAGAGTAAGTCCCATTATGAGGAACTTTATGGGCCCCCTTCAGGGTCTATCACGCTATGGAGAGCTCCATTTCCTCGAATCAAATTTTTTCTATTATTTTTTTTTTCTCTAAGACTTACAATTTCGGACGATAAAATTTGGATTTTATTTTTTGGGGGGAAATGAAATGAAAATTTCATCCGCAGAAAATATAAGTCTTGGAAAAAAAAATTGATATGATAATTTTTTTGATCCGAGGAACTGGAGTTCTCCTAACGTGATGCACCCTGAAGTGGTGGAGGGGGCAGTTTGCAGCCTCTGTCCCCCTATTCCATACTCCGTGTTCGGTCTTCTGGCTTCTTTCCCAGCCTCCATAACCTTACATTTGCTGGGGTTGAAATCAAGCAACCAGTTATCTGACCGATCTTGCAATTTGTTCAGATTCATTTGAAGTTTTTACTCTATTTTTATTCTCCTTATTAGTTTTGCATCAGTTTAACAGGACTGCATCTCAGTCAGTCGTTTCTGGTATATCACCTGCTAGGAGTCTAGGAGCCCAGGAGCCCAGGAGCGTGGTTCCTAGGCATGACTACTCCTTAGTTAATCGTGACCACTCCTTAGTTAAGTGTGACCTCTGTAATGACGCTTCAGGTCGGCTGTCCACTTTTTTTACTTCGAAGGTAATGACCAGATGGAAGACTCATGACTGAGTTAATTAGCTTTAAAGGTTACATAGGTTATAGATCTCATTGTATATACATTAATATAAACGCACATATCAGGTATATATCAGAGATATAAAGAAGGGCAGAGGGCAGGCGGGGGTGGGCAGATAAGAGTGTATTAGTCAGTGAGTGTGTGCGTGGAAGCCACTTTTTACAGGTCTTGGCTCACCTCGTTAAGGTGGTATATATTTGGAAAGCGTATTGGTAATTGACGATGTTTATGGTTAACCTTGTGATGATGTGGAGTGGGTGTGGGGAGGTACGAATGGGAATGGTTGAAGGGGGAGGGGTGGAACAAGGGCTGTGGAGGTACTGGGTGGGGAAGGAGGTATCAGAAGGGAGAGTGGAGGTACATTACAAATTGTGGTGTGACCGGTCTTCTAATGGTAGAGATATCCGCTACAATGAAATCAAGGTTCTAGTTCTCGTCTACTCTCTCTGAAGAAGACAGGTGTCGTGAGTCTGGAAATTGCCTCGTGTTAATTCCATCCTCCACAAGGTCAGATAGGTCATGCTGCCAAATGTACCGCCCCGTCAGTTGTAGTTAAACTCATATAAACTTTAATTAGTGAAGTTATCGTAAAATCTCGACATAGCAACAACACATTAATCAATAATCAACATGGTTTCAAGCAACAAGAGATCCTGTTAGCCAAATTTAGTAGTGTTCTTCAATAACATGGTATCACTTAGGTGGTTACTAAGTAACCTAGAGTTTCATGGCATAGATGCCATTCTTCAGGTCTGGGCCAGTGGTTGGCTCACTGACAGGAAGTAGCGAGGTGTTTTAAATGGCGAAGTATCTTAGTGACAAAAACGTGCAGCGTGGTGTCCCTGAGGGGTCGATCCTTGGCCCAGTCTTGTTCTTCATGTTCATAGATGATCTAGAAAGAAAGCTAACATCTACACAAAATTCGTGGATGATACGAAATTAGGGAGACGTGCAGCATCCATGACCAACTAAGTATCCAGAGAGATCTGGACAGAAGGTTAGAAAGGTGGAGAAGGAAGTTAAATGTGGGAGAGTGCAAGGTAATGCATTCTGAATATAATAAGGTAAGATATGAATATAATTTATATGGAGAAATGAAGTTAATATCCTTGTAATAATCATAAGCAATGACCTAAAATATTGTAAGCAATATCTTACTGAAAGCAGCAGCGAAAACAAGATACTGATTTTTATAGCAAGAAATCTCAAGTACAAGAAACCTGATACAATATTAACACTATGATGATCTTGTCACACCCAGATTGAATCTTCTCTTTAGTTCTGGTTCCTTATTTATGTAAAAGATAATAATGTTGAGAGGGCACCGAGAAGGGCGACAAAACTTCTACCGTTATTAGAGAACAACTTGTCAAGAAAGAAGACTTCAACCACTCAACTGAACATTAATAATATCAGCCTTTATGATATTCAAGAAATCCAGACACACTCCAGCATGAAGATGTTTTGTAAAAGCAGAATAACACATTAACAAAACAACAGATTGAACCTCCATGTATATCAGTGGTAGAATATACCAACAGGTATATTAATAAGACATAATATGTGGTTTCTGGTATTTTATTGAGACGACGTTTCACCCTCCAGGGACTTTACCAGTTAATAAACTGAATAAAGCGAATTGCTATAATCTTTGGTGGACGTAACGTTGTCTCAATAAAATGCTGGAAACTGTATATTGTCTTATTAAGAAACATGAAACTCCTTGGCTTGTAGCGAAACAAATATATAGGTAAGGTATCTGGAGTTGTGGAACGCTGCCACAATCTCCTGCAGGTATCTGGAGTTGTGGAACGCTGCCACAGTCTCCTGCAGGTATCTGGAGTTGTGGAACGCTGCCACAATCTCCTGCAGGTATCTGGAGTTGTGGAACGCTGCCACAGTCTCCTGCAGGTATCTGGAGTTGTGGAGGGCTGCCACAGTCTCCTGCAGGTATCTGGAGTTGTGGAACGCTGCCACAGTCTCCTGCAGGTATCTGGAGTCGTGGAACGCTGCCACAGTCTCCTGCAGGTATCTGGAGTCGTGGAACGCTGCCACAATCTCCTGCAGGTATCTGGAGTTGTGGAACGCTGCCACAGTCTCCTGCAGGTATCTGGAGTTGTGGAACGCTGCCACAATCTCCTGCAGGTATCTGGAGTTGTGGAACGCTGCCACAGTCTCCTGCAGGTATCTGGAGTTGTGGAACGCTGCCACAATCTCCTGCAGGTATCTGGAGTTGTGGAACGCTGCCACAGTCTCCTGCAGGTATCTGGAGTTGTGGAGGGCTGCCACAGTCTCCTGCAGGTATCTGGAGTCGTGGAACGCTGCCACAGTCTCCTGCAGGTATCTGGAGTTGTGGAACGCTGCCACAGTCTCCTGCAGGTGTATGTAGTTGTGGAGGGCTGCCACAGTCTCCTGCAGGTATATGGAGTTGTGGAGGGCTGCCACAGTCTCCTGCAGGTATATGGGAACGCTGCCACAGTCTCCTGCAGGTATCTGGAGTTGTGGAACACAGTCTCCTGCAGGTATCTGGAGTCGTGGAACGCTGCCACAGTCTCCTGCAGGTATCTGGAGTTGTGGAACGCTGCCACAGTCTCCTGCAGGTGTATGTAGTTGTGGAGGGCTGCCACAGTCTCCTGCAGGTATATGGAGTTGTGGAGCGCTGTCACGGTCTCCTGCAGGTATATGGAGTTGTGGAACGCTGCCACAGTCTCCTGCAGGTATATGTAGTTGTGGAGGGCTGCCACAGTCTCCTGCAGGTATATGTAGTTGTGGAGGGCTGCCACAGTCTCCTGCAGGTATATGTAGTTGTGGAGGGCTGCCACAGTCTCCTGCAGGTATATGTAGTTGTGGAGGGCTGCCACAGTCTCCTGCAGGTATATGTAGTTGTGGAGGGCTGCCACAGTCTCCTGCAGGTATATGTAGTTGTGGAGGGCTGCCACAGTCTCCTGCAGGTATATGTAGTTGTGGAGGGCTGCCACAGTCTCCTGCAGGTATATGGAGTTGTGGAACGCTGCCACAGTCTCCTGCAGGTATATGGAGTTGTGGAACGCTGCCACAGTCTCCTGCAGGTATATGGAGTTGTGGAACGCTGCCACAGTCTCCTGCAGGTATATGGAGTTGTGGAACGCTGCCACAGTCTCCTGCAGGTATCTGGAGTTGTGGAACGCTGCCACAGTCTCCTGCAGGTATATGGAGTTGTGGAACGCTGCCACAGTCTCCTGCAGGTATATGGAGTTGTGGAGGGCTGCCACAGTCTCCTGCAGGTATATGGAGTTGTGGAGCGCTGTCACGGTCTCCTGCAGGTATATGGAGTTGTGGAACGCTGCCACAGTCTCCTGCAGGTATATGGAGTTGTGGAACGCTGCCACAGTCTCCTGCAGGTATATGGAGTTGTGGAACGCTGCCAGTCTCCTGCAGGTATCTGGAGTCGTGGAACGCTGCCACAGTCTCCTGCAGGTATCTGGAGTCGTGGAACGCTGCCACAGTCTCCTGCAGGTATCTGGAGTCGTGGAACGCTGCCACAGTCTCCTGCAGGTATCTGGAGTCGTGGAACGCTGCCACAGTCTCCTGCAGGTATCTGGAGTCGTGGAACGCTGCCACAGTCTCCTGCAGGTATCTGGAGTCGTGGAACGCTGCCACAGTCTCCTGCAGGTATCTGGAGTCGTGGAACGCTGCCACAGTCTCCTGCAGGTATCTGGAGTCGTGGAACGCTGCCACAGTCTCCTGCAGGTATCTGGAGTCGTGGAACGCTGCCACAGTCTCCTGCAGGTATCTGGAGTTGTGGAACGCTGCCACAGTCTCCTGCAGGTATCTGGAGTCGTGGAACGCTGCCACAGTCTCCTGCAGGTATCTGGAGTCGTGGAACGCTGCCACAGTCTCCTGCAGGTATATGGAGTTGTGGAACGCTGCCACAGTCTCCTGCAGGTATATGGAGTTGTGGAACGCTGCCACAGTCTCCTGCAGGTATATGGAGTTGTGGAACGCTGCCACAGTCTCCTGCAGGTATATGGAGTCGTGGAACGCTGCCACAGTCTCCTGCAGGTATCTGGAGTTGTGGAACGCTGCCACAGTCTCCTGCAGGTATCTGGAGTTGTGGAACGCTGCCACAGTCTCCTGCAGGTATCTGGAGTTGTGGAACGCTGCCACAGTCTCCTGCAGGTATCTGGAGTTGTGGAACGCTGCCACAGTCTCCTGCAGGTATCTGGAGTTGTGGAACGCTGCCACAGTCTCCTGCAGGTATATGGAGTCGTGGAACGCTGCCACAGTCTCCTGCAGGTATCTGGAGTTGTGGAACGCTGCCACAGTCTCCTGCAGGTATCTGGAGTTGTGGAACGCTGCCACAGTCTCCTGCAGGTATATGGAGTCGTGGAACGCTGCCACAGTCTCCTGCAGGTATCTGGAGTTGTGGAACGCTGCCACAGTCTCCTGCAGGTATATGGAGTTGTGGAACGCTGCCACAGTCTCCTGCAGGTATCTGGAGTTGTGGAACGCTGCCACAGTCTCCTGCAGGTATCTGGAGTTGTGGAACGCTGCCACAGTCTCCTGCAGGTATCTGGAGTTGTGGAACGCTGCCACAGTCTCCTGCAGGTATCTGGAGTTGTGGAACGATGCCACAGTCTCCTGCAGGTATCTGGAGTTGTGGAACGCTGCCACAGTCTCCTGCAGGTATATGAAGTCGTGGAACGCTGCCACAGTCTCCTGCAGGTATCTGGAGTTGTGGAACGCTGCCACAGTCTCCTGCAGGTATATGGAGTTGTGGAACGCTGCCACAGTCTCCTGCAGGTATCTGGAGTTGTGGAACGCTGCCACAGTCTCCTGCAGGTATCTGGAGTTGTGGAACGCTGCCACAGTCTCCTGCAGGTATCTGGAGTTGTGGAACGCTGCCACAGTCTCCTGCAGGTATCTGGAGTTGTGGAACGCTGCCACAGTCTCCTGCAGGTATATGGAGTCGTGGAACGCTGCCACAGTCTCCTGCAGGTATATGGAGTCGTGGAACGCTGCCACAGTCTCCTGCAGGTATATGGAGTTGTGGAACGCTGCCACAGTCTCCTGCAGGTATATGGAGTCGTGGAACGCTGCCACAGTCTCCTGCAGGTATATGGAGTCGTGGAACGCTGCCACAGTCTCCTGCAGGTATATGGAGTCGTGGAACGCTGCAACAGTCTCCTGCAGGTATATGGAGTTGTGGAACGCTGTCACAGTCTCCTGCAGGTACCTGGAGTCGTGGAACGCTGCCACAGTCTCCTGCAGGTACCTGGAGTCGTGGAACGCTGCCAGAGTCTCCTGCAGGTACCTGGAGTCGTGGAACGCTGCCACAGTCTCCTGCAGGTACCTGGAGTCGTGGAACGCTGCCACAGTCTCCTGCAGGTATCTGGAGTCGTGGAACGCTGCCACAGTCTCCTGCAGGTACCTGGAGTCGTGGAGGGCTGCCACAGTCTCCTGCAGGTAGTAACCACACATCAGTTGAGTTCTTCAAGAACTGGCTGGATATATACTTTGTAAACATTTATTTTTGTAAGTCACAGTCCGGAAACCTGACAGATACAATGCCAAGTTAAGGAATTAGACACTACAACATCTGGGTATCTTTATTGTAGATGTTTCGCCATCCAGTGGCTTTATTAATGCAAATCCAAGAACATAATTAGAAGGCAGTAGAAATCTATAAAAAGATGAGGTGACCAATCCGTCAGTCTTGGAGTTGGTGAAGACCACCGCAATCTTGGGAAGTCTTTTGAAGCCCCAAAAGGAAATTTACGGTATAAGATCAGTGTATATATTGCAGCAGTGGTAGATGTAACTCATACCCTCGTCGGCTTGTATCCTGCAAATTTTAATTTTATACGGCAATGTATTGGAGGGTGGGGAGAGAGCCTTCCTCTATACTTTCATTGCCTCAGCTATCTAGAGTGTATGAGATAACCTCGACGTTAGCTTTTAAGTCTTCTGTTATTTGCCTTTGTTATGTGCTGCTTTCCATTTTTTTTCTCTCTATCTATCTGTTTCTCTCTTTTATACAGATTTTTACAGGGCTTTAAGGTTCCTAACTTTATTTACATCAGCTCTCTCTCTCTCTCTCTCTCTCTCTCTCTCTCTCTCTCTCTCTCTCTCTCTCTCTCTCTCTCTCTCTCTCTCTCTCTCTCAGCAAGGCCACAACAAGCTAATAATATTAAGTTTTATGGGCATCCCTCTTAATTTCTTCAGTGAGTGAGATATACTTTAAGTAAAGATGTGAAGATGCTCTTCAGAGATGCTGCAGGGAAGAGAGAGAGTGAGGGGCGGAGTTGGTCGGGGGGGGGAGGAAGGGGTAATAGCAGAGAGGGAGAGGCTGGGTTGGGGGGTGGCCTAGTGATGTATGTAGGGCAGTGGCAGCCTCCAGTGTTGATACCTAGTGCCGCTGCTGGTCTCACATACCTGTGGTTGGTCAGGGTCGAGACTAAGCTCCTGGCCCTCCGTCTCTTAACTACACAAGATAGCTTTCACTAATTCTCCACTTCATGGAACCTGTTATTCCCATCCCTGAAGCTGTGTGTTGTATGAGTCTACTGCCGCCAGTTCCTCGTCTACTTAACTTGCACTTCCCTGACACCTCTCAGGGCGAACAAGCGTTAACTTTAACCAAAAGCCAACACTTTGGAGAGCAACTTTAAGACGACGCTTCGGTCCTTCCCGGACCATTGTCAAGTCACAACTGGGGTGAGGAAAAACAAGGAAGGCCTGAGGAGGAGGAGGGTATTGTGATTTTTTCTTCTTCAGGTGTTAACATCTCAGTGACATTTCCAATTTTATCTTCCATCAATACTACCTTCTCCCTGACTCCCACCAAGGTATCTTGTACGTTGACATCATGTCTCCTCTGGTTTTTCTTTCCTTTGAGGACATCATGTTAATTTGTATTTATTTCTCCTTGTAAGTAAGCTCTCTCCTATCCGGGACCAGTCTTGTTGCAAACGTTTTGACTTTATGTAGTTTCTGACCATGAATGATCATGTTTGGACTGTATAAGCTGTGGTCGGTCTGACAGGCAGACAGACACAGACACACACACACACACACACACACACACACACACACACACACACACACACACACACACACACACACACACACACACACACACACACACACACGCAGATGACGTGAAGTTGATGAGAAGAATACACTCGATCGAAGACCAGGCAGAACTACAAAGGGATCTGGACAGGCTGCAGACCTGGTCCAGCAATTGGCTCCTGGAGTTCAATCCCACCAAGTGCAAAGTCATGAAGATTGGGGAAGGGCAAAGAAGGCCGCAGACGGAGTACAGTCTAGGGGGTCAGAGACTACAAACCTCACTCAAGGAAAAAGATCTTGGGGTGAGTATAACACCAGGCACATCTCCTGAAGCGCACATCACCCAAATAACTGCTGCAGCATATGGGCGCCTAGCAAACCTCAGAACAGCATTCCGACATCTTAATAAGGAATCGTTCAGGACCCTGTACACCGTATACGTTAGGCCCATATTGGAGTATGCGGCACCAGTTTGGAACCCACACCTAGCCAAGCACGTAAAGAAACTAGAGAAAGTGCAAAGGTTTGCAACAAGACTAGTCCCAGAGCTAAGAGGTATGTCCTACGAGGAGAGGTTAAGGGAAATCAACCTGACGACACTGGAGGACAGGAGAGATAGGGGGGACATGATAACGACATACAAAATACTGAGAGGAATTGATAAGGTGGACAAAGACAGGATGTTCCAGAGATTGGACACAGTAACAAGGGGACACAGTTGGAAGCTGAAGACACAGATGAATCACAGGGATGTTAGGAAGTATTTCTTCAGCCACAGAGTAGTCAGTAAGTGGAATAGTTTGGGAAGCGATGTAGTGGAGGCAGGATCCATACATAGCTTTAAGCAGAGGTATGATAAAGCTCACGGCTCAGGGAGAGTGACCTAGTAGCGATCAGTGAAGAGGCGGGGCCAGGAGCTCGGACTCGACCCCCGCAACCTCAACTAGGTGAGTACACACACACACACACACACACACACACACACACACACACACACACACACACACACACACACACACACACACACACACATACACACACACACACAGCCCCAGGATCTTTCATGATACAAGCAATACGCCGAACCTACTTCATGCCAGTACCAGGGTCCTTGTCCACTCTTCCGTCTAATCACTGACCCGTACGGGTCATACAGTGGCTGGGGAGATGGAGTTAATCAGGTTTAAGGAGAGGAAGGGGTAGCTGTAGTTTCTTGGATCAAGAGCCTTGAGCAGTATCGAGGCACGTTCCTTGAAGGATGAGGCAGGGAGAGTATAGCAGGTGAAACTACTACTAGTACTACTAATGCTACTTCTACTACTACTACTACTACTACTACTGCTACTACTACTATTAATACTAATAATAATAATGATAATAATAATACCGCTACTACCACCGCTTCTGTTACTACTACTGTTACTATTATTACTACTGGTGGTACTACTACTACTACTACTAAGTCCTTCGAGTATTGTTTTTTATAGTTTCTGTGGCTAGGGTTGTGAACAAGGCTGAGGTAGGCCTACAAGCAGCAGCAACTCGGCCACCAGACTGAGAGAGGTTTGCCTGGTCCTCCTCAGCAACACTGGTGCTACGTCTCGTACCAGATGTTTACCAGGGAAAGTAAAGTCTGGCAAGCGCCCGCGGTGTCCCTGCACTCGCGGTACGCCAGACGTAAGCTACCTCACCCCCGGTACATGATGGTACACCAGACACAAGCTACCTCACCCCCGGTACATGATGGTACACCAGACGTAAGCTACCTCACCCCCGATACATGATGGTACACCAGACGCAAGCTACCTCACCCCCTGTACATGATGGTACACTAGACGTAAGCTACCTCACCCCCGGTACATGATGGTACGCCAGACACAAGCTACCTCACCCCCGGTACATGATGCTACGCCAGACACAAGCTACCTCACCCCCGGTACATGATGGTACACCAGACACAAGCTACCTCACCCCCGGTACATGATGGTACACCAGACACAAGCTACCTCACCCCCGGTACATGATGGTACACCAGACACAAGCTACCTCACCCCCGGTACATGATGGTACACCAGACACAAGCTACCTCACCCCCGGTACATGATGGTACACCAGACATTAACTACCTCACCCCCAGTTCAGTCCTGACTGATGGAAGTGTGTGGGTCACCAGCCTACGGGAGGTGATCTCAACGCAGCTACAACAAGTGATCTGACCGCTGCCTCCGTCCCCTTGCGCAGTATTACCATAAAGATGAACATTCGTAGTGAATGAAATATTTAAAACTTCACTTAATATACCAGTACAAGGTTACTTATGTACCTCTTAGGATCTCTGGAACTACCGGTGTCGCTAGGTGCTAGGTAACAATGTTATGAATACGGACAAGTTGGAATGAAAGGAGACTACTGAAGGACACGAACAAAATATGATAATATTACTCTTGATTTGCTGTTATTTACAACCTGTCTGTCTGTCTCTCTCCCTCTTAATCCCCTTCAGGAAGGTCTCCCACGCTACATTAGTGGTAAACATTTACCATGGGAGACCTTTCACTCTGCTGTGGCTCCCACCACAACACCTGCTCCTCAACGCCTGTTCCTCAAAAATCTCCTCCAACACCTGTTCGTCAACACCTACTCTTCTAACAACACCTCCACGTTCTCCTGCACCACCATTCCCTCTTCCACCACCACAAACACCACCACCTTTTTCTCCTTCTCAACCAACAAGGAAATGGTTGTCACTTTTTCCCTAATAATTAGAAAGTCATTTAAACACGGTTACAACAAGCAATAGTGACTCTTATTTACTGTAACACAAGACTTATTTTCATTTTCATATGTTATCTTAATGACCGTCTTCTGCTCAGGAAACTGAAAATCTAGTCGAGTAAGCTAGCTTTACTTTCTAAGCATAAATAAAGTGAGATATCTTCGGATCTAGCTTTGATTTGTGGCCAAAGGTTGATGAGGTAAGGTGTTATATTGTCTGCCTAGTGTTTCTTAGTTATGGAATTAGATACATAAGATAAGATAAGATAAGATTTCGTTCGGATTTTTAACCCCGGAGGGTTAGCCACCCAGGATAACCCAAGAAAGTCAGTGCGTCATCGAGGACTGTCTAACTTATTTCCATTGGGGTCCTTAATCTTGTCCCCCAGGATGCGACCCACACCAGTCGACTAACACCCAGGTACCTATTTGCTGCTAGGTGAACAGGACAATAGGTGTAAGGAAACGTGTCGGAATTTCCACCCGCCGGGAATCGAACCCGGGCCCTCCTTGTGTGAAGCGGGAGCTTTAGCCACCAGACCACCGGGCCACATAAGCAACACCTGGGTACCTTTATTTTCAAACAGATACCCAGGTGTTGCTTATGTGTTTAGTTCCACAACTTGTTGGTATTGTGTACCATTATTAAAATAATAATAATAATAATAATAATAATAATAATAATAATAATAATAATTTTTAAAAGTACATGTACAAGGTATACAGTCCTAGTTGACATCAGTGACATACTACTACACAGAAAGCCCCTTGTTATGCAGAAGATTTCGGGCAAATTAGGTCAGTTTTGTCCCAGGATGCGACCCACACCACTCGACTAACACCCAGGTACCTATTTTACTGACAGGTGAATAGGGACAGCAGGTGTCATAAGGTAACACGCCCTAATGTCCCCACCCATACCGGGGATCGAACTACGAACCTCAATGTGTGAGCTGAGTGGCGCTAGATTATTCTAATTTTTCACTATGGCTGACTTAGTATTTAAGTGGCACACAGTGAAAACGGATTGTATTAATGTTGGTAGAATTACCGACAATAGTACCATTTGTGCCCTTTTACCCAACGTATTGTGAGATCGAACGCCAGGATATTAATAAATATCGTAAGTAAGGATTCGTGTCTTACTGCTTTACGACTCTACGTGGAACACTAGTGCTATTTTTCTCTCTCAGACCCCTGGAAATGGGGTTTAGAGGCCAAATTTGACCTAAAATTTTTGAAAACCTGTGCGTGTTTCTGCACAGAGACAGAAATTCGATTATATGTTAAAAGTTGAAATATGTCAGGATAGGCTGCCGGTTGAGTCCTTCTAGTCTATCATTTAGTATATCAGTTAGTCTGTCAGCTTATCTGTTAGTCTATTAGTCTGTCAGTTAGTCTATCAGCTTGCCTACCATGTCCTCTCACTTCTACTCTGTCTCCTCGTCGTCATCTGCAGTTTAATTCCCCGTCTCCCCGTCCACAACTGCTTATGTCACTCGACATTTCATTTCTACCCCTTCCCCTGACTCCCACCTGGTTCCCACCTGGCTCCCACCTGGTTCCCACCTGGCTCCCACCTGGTTCCCACCTGTACATGCTTGTTAGATCATTAACACTATCAACGACCCCGTTAGTGAGTGCTGCTTCCTGTTGCTAAGACTGATGTTGCTGTTACTGCTGTTGCTCACACTTGCTGCTGTTACTGCTGTTGTTCACACTTACTGCTGTTACTGCTGTTGCTCACACTTGCTGCTGTTACTGCTGTTGCTCACACTTGCTGCTGTTACTGCTGTTGCTCACACTTGCTGCTGTTACTGCTGTTGCCCACACTTGCTGCTGTTACTGCTGTTGCTCACACTGCTGTTACTGCTGTTGCTCACAACTGCTGCTGTTACTGTTGTTGCTCACACTTACTGTTGTTACTGCTGTTGCTCACACTGCTGCTGTTACTGCTGTTGCCCACACTTGCTGCTGTTACTGCTGTTGCCCACACTTACTGCTGTTGCTCACAACTGCTGCTATTACTGCTGTTGCTCACACTGCTGTTACTGCTGTTGCTCACAACTGCTGCTGTTACTGTTGCTCACGTTGGCTGCTGCTGCTGTTGATCATGCTCCTGTTGCTGCTGTTCCTTATGCTGTTATTCCTGTTACTGTAGCCAGGTGCTGTGTGTACACACACAGCACCTGGAGAATGGGAGACAACCAGGTTTACTGTAAAGGTGGCTTCAATTCCCTGGATCAAGAGCCTTTTAACTATAATTTCTCTGAGTAAGACATTTCATCACACTATGTATACAGTCTTCACCAGCTCTGTTTTCCCTTTCTCCAAATTGCATTACATTTGTGCAGCTGTGGCACTCTAGTGATGGGAGGAGGAGGAGGAGGGGGAAGAGGAGGAGGAGGAGGAGGAGGAGGAGGAGGAGGAGGGGGGGGGGGGGGGGAGTGGTGGAGGAGTCAAAACGAGTCAGGGTGAGACGAGATGAGTCTAGGAAAGTCAGAGTGAGCCGAGGTCAGGACCCTCTGATCCATATACAACTAAAATCACCAACTACTGCATCTACCACCAGTAGGACCACCACCAAGTGGGACCACCACCACTGGGACCACCACCACTGGGACCAACACCACTGGGATCACCACCACTGGGACCACCACCACTGGGACCAACACCACTGGGATCACCACCACTGGGACCACCACCACTGGGACCACCACCACTGGGACCAACACCACTGGGATCACCACCACTGGGATCACCACCACTGGGACCACCACCACTGGGACCACCACCACTGGAACCACAGCCACAGGGACAACCACTACTTGAACTACCACCACTGGGACCACCACCACTAGAAATACCACCACTGGAACCACCGCCACTGGAACCACCACCACTGGAACTACCACGACTGCGACCACCACCACTGGAACCACCACCATTGGAACCACCATCACTGGGACCACCACTACTGGGACAACCACCACTGGAGCCACCACTGGAACCACCACCACTGGAACCACCACCACTGGAAACCACTACCACTGGAACTACCACCGCTGGGACCACCACCACTGGAACTACCACCACTGGAACCACCACCACTGAAACCACCACCACTGGGACCACCACCACTGGAACCACCACCACTGGGACCACCACCACTGGGACCACCACCACTGGAAGCACCACCACTGGGACCTCTACCACCACTGGAACTACCACCACTGTACTATTGTACAAATATTCACCTGTATCCCCACCAATCTCTTCTTACACTTGTGACTTACATCCGTACATACTCGTAAGACCACTTGTCAATGGCACCTACACTCTTTTGCACAGACTAAAACTTGTGGAAACACCAGTCACAGGCACCTACACCCTGATACAATGACTAACACTTGTCCAAACACCAGCCACAGGCACCTACACCCTGATACAACGACTAACACTTGTCCAAACACCAGCCACAGGCACCTACACCCTGATACAATGACTAACACTTGTCCAAACACCAGCCACGGGCACCTACACCCTGATACAACGACTAACACTTGTCCAAACACCAGCCACAGGCACCTACACCCTGATACAACGACTAACACTTGTCCAAACACCAGCCACAGGCACCTACACCCTGATACAACGACTAACACTTGTCCAAACACCAGCCACAGGCACCTACACCCTGATACAACGACTAACACTTGTCCAAACACCAGCCATAGACACCTTCATTCTCACACAATAAGTGACACTTGTTACGTCTACTCATTTTCACCCTCAACGTCACTTTCCTTCACAAACATGTAAAACACACTCACTAATTTACTTGCCAAGTGCTTGTCACCCGCTTTTTGCATTTTTCGACTCCTGCGGTCTGTTTATATTCAGAGAAAACGGGAAGCAGAGTAGAGAGTGAATCAACTGGCTGTTTGTTCACTCTCCTCTGTTAATCTGTTAGCAGTACATAATGTTCTTGAAATATGTAAATATCTGCAGGACTGCGAGTGTTTCTTAATGTGTCTGTTAATGTGGTTAGCTGTAAGATTCTTCAAATGGGACATTGCAGTTTGCGACACCATTCATGGACATCACGAGTGGGCAGTGTATGGGCGAGATGGGTGGGGTGAGGAAGATGTTAATGGGGAGAGAGAGAGATGGAGGTGCAGACTCCAGCATGGCTCAGTTCTCCTGTACATAATGCTATCAACATTAATGCTTCTTACAAGAATAACTGAAAGTTTTTGTATCATGTAATGACAGTAATTGAGTAAAATTCTCTTTCACAGAAAAATAATCAACTTACGCAACTTGCAACTTAGTAAGCAGGAACTTGAAGCATCAGAATTACCTCTTAAGTTTCACTCTCAAAGCAGTTAACAACTGTCTTATGAAATAACAGTTAAAACAGAGACTTACTCTGAGTGGAAGTCATGATGTCTGAAGCTACTGAAGATTAACTCGACAACAGACTTGTGTTTCACATTGTAAGTGATATTCAAGACCAAATCACATGTGTAACACTTTGGTGCTGTTGTCGAAGCGTTTTAGAAAACAAAGTTGATCCATTACCCAAGTTAGGTTAGGTAAGATTCGTCAGAAAACAGGACAAGTGTTTCCTGATGCGGGTCTTAGTCATACGATGAAGCCAATCCATACCACGGGTGGGGATAGAACCCGCGATCAGAGTCTCAAAACTCCAGACCGTCGTGTTAGCCACTGGACCAGCTAGCCACAATAAGATTCATCCAACCAGGTATATCTCTACGCCATAGGAAGGTTTTGAGACTCTGATCGCGGGTTCTATCGCCGCCCGTGGTATGGTTTGTTTGCAATCGTGTCATTACGATTTCGTGAGTCATGATGAAGCCTTCCGCTGGCTTACCGGTTCACCCCTTCAGAAATTACAATAATAATCTAAGTGACCTATTGCCTCCATGTTGAGTAATACATTGATACCAAATATGTTTCAACCGAGAATACCATTGTCAGAAAACTTAATGTAGCAGGAGTACCTGCCCCACACCAGTCGTGTACACTCTCCAACCTTCACACTTAAGAGATCCCGTTAAAAAGCCTCGTATCAAAGGCTTCCAATCGCAAAGAACTAACGTCAAGATTCCATCCAGTAAGATCCGAATTAAAATTCTCTCAGCCATGTAATTAACCTCCCATTGCAGTCTAAAATTTTATTAGAATTCTAATTATCTGAACGTAAGCTGAACACTGTCTCGTACGTAAATTCTCGTACGTAAATTCTCGTACGTAAATTCTGACTTCCACGATGACGAGGATTCCACAGAACAGTTGTAATGTATTTTTTTTTTGTAACAGTGACGCTTACAATACTCAGTAATTTTATGATATACCCAGAGAACAAGTACTTTTTTATATGGCTATATGCAGTATATATCAACAAGGAGGGCCCCACACATGGAGGGCACCACACATGGAGGGCACCACACATGGAGGGCACCACACATGGAGGGCCCCACACATGGAGGGCCCCACACATGGAGGGCACCACACATGGAGGGCACCACACATGGAGGGCCCCACACATGGAGGGCACCACACAAGGAGGGCACCACACATGGAGGGCCCCACACATGGAGGGCCCCACACATGGAGGGCACCACACATGGAGGGCCCCACACATGGAGGGTACCACACATGGAGGGCCCCACACATGGAGGATCCCCACACATCACAATACATCGTCATGGAAAGCTTCCAAGATGACCATGAATATGATAACATTTGAGGCGAGCGGTCCGTGTCAACCACTGAGACACAATAGCCACTCCAACACGTACACACAAAACAGGGGAAACTGGAAGACACACAAAAATGTATATTGAGAAATAACAAAGTGTCTGCTGTGAGCTTGAGACAATGTGCTCAGGTTAGGACCCTCTCCAAGATAACGCTCAGACAAGGCTTCACAGTATTGTGCTTGACGGAGCCGATTAATAGTTCCTGGACCCGTATGGCCTCCAGACACGATCATACCTAGCATTAAAACTGTTTATGGTGTTTGCTCCTACCGTCTCTTCCTCAAGTTCGTTAAACTTACCAACGGGAGGCTGAAAAAGTAGTTCCTAATTTCTCTTCGCATTTCAGCCTCTCACAATGCAATTGATCTAATCCTATGAGTATTTTTCATGTCGTGATCATGTTCTCACTGTTCTTCCTCTCATTTAGGGTTGATAAGAAAGACACATGTGCAACAGTTAGGTACTCCCCTATTTGTGGTTGCAGGGGTCGAGTCACAGCTCCAGGCTCCGCCTCTTCGCTGGTCGCTGCTAGGTCCACTCTCTCCCTGCTCCATGAGATTTATCGTATCTCTTTTTAAATCTATGAATGGATCTGCCTCCACTACATCACTCTCCATATTGCTCCACTTCCTGACATTTCTATTACTGAAGAAATACTTCGTAACATCCCTATGACTCGTATAAGCTTTCAACTGCCAGTTGTGACTCTAGCTGTTGTGTCCCATCTCTGAAACACACTGTCCCTATCCACCTTGTCAATTCCTTTAAGTATTTTATATGCCGTTATCATGTCCATCCCTATCCCTCCTGTCATCCAGTGTCGTGATGTTGATTTCCCTTAACCTCTCCTCGTAGGACATGTCTCTTATCTCCGGGACTAGTCTTGCTGCAAACCTTCGTACTTTCTCTAATTTCTTGACGTGTTTGACCAGGTGTGGGTTCCATACTGGTGTTGCATACTCCATCATGGGCCTGACGTACACAATGTACAGAGTCTTGAACGATTCCTTGCTGAGGTATCGGAACGCTATTCTTAGGTGTGTCAGGCGCCCATATGTTGCAGCAGTTATCTGGTTGATGTGCGCCTCAGGAGATGTGCTCCGTGTACACTAAAATCTTTTTCTTTCAGTGAGGTTTGCAGTCTTTGTCCACTTAGTCTATACTCTGGCTGCGGTCTTTTTTGCCCTTCCCCGATCTTCATGAATTTGCATATGGTGGGGTTAAATTCCAGGAGCCAGTTTTTGGACCAGGCTTGTGGCCTGTCCAGATCCTCGTCCGATTTAATTCTCCTATTACTTTCACATTATCCGCAAACAAGGATACTCCTGAGCCTATCCCTTCCGTTCGTCCGTCCGCGTGTGTGTGTGTGTGTGTGTGTATGTGTGTGTGTGTGTGTGTGTGTGTGTGTGTGTGGTGTGTGTACTCACCTAGTTGACGTTGCAGGGGTCGAGTCCAAGCTCCTGGCCCCGCCTCTTCACTGGTCGCTACTAGGTCACTCCCTGAACCGTGAGTTTTATCATACCTCTGCTTAAAGCTATGTATGGATCCTGCCTCCACTACATCGCTTCCCAAACTATTCCACTTCCTGACTACTCTGTGGCTGAAGAAATACTTCCTAACATCCCTGTGATTCATCTGTGTCTTCAACTTCCAACTGTGTCCCCTTGTTACTGTGTGTGTGTGTGTGTGTGTGTGTGTGTGTGTGTGTGTGTGTGTGTGTGTGTGTGTGTGTGTGTGTGTGTGTGTGCGTGTGTGTGTATGTGTGTGTGTGTGTGTCAGAGTGTGCAATCAATTATGTAGTTGAGCGAGGCGACTTATAAGAGGCAGTTTAATGGGAACTCGCCCACCGAAAACCAATTCCCCCCTCCCTCCCTCCTCCCCGTCTATTACCCCCTGACCCCTCTCTCCTACCCATCTCCTACCTACTCACCCCCTGCCTTGTGTACCCCTGCCTTCTCCCCTCCCCTCTCTCCCCCCTACTCCTCCTCCCTCACACTCTCACTTCAACAGTCTCACGTTATTATTTAGTGCTACACAGCAGTGTAAGCCAACGGTGCTTTTAACAGCAGCAGCAGCAACAGTAGAAGCAACAGAAACAGTAGCAGCAGCAGCAGCAGTAGTAGTAACAGTAGCAGTAGAAGCAGCAACCGTAGCAGTAGCAACAGCAGCAACAGTAACAGCAGCAGCATTAACAGTAGCAGCAGAAGGAGTAACAGTAGTAGCAGCAACATCAGTACCAGCAGCAACAGTAACAGTAGCAGCAGCAGAAGCAACAGCCTGTCACACTATGCAACAAGTCTACACTGCTACTCTTCAACACTCATCTAGAGCGTGGAAACCAGACCACTTGATATACACTCTAATTAGCACCATAGCCAGTTAGCACCATAGCCAGTTAGCACCATAACCAGTTAGCACCATAGCCAGTTAGCACCATAACCAGTTAGCACCATAACCAGTTAGCACCATAGCCAGTTAGCACCATAACCAGTTAGCACCATAGCCAGTTAGCACCATAACCAGTTAGCACCATAACCAGTTAGCACCATAACCAGTTAGCACTATAACCAGTTAGCACCATAGCCAGTTAGCACCATAACCAGTTAGCACCATAACCAGTTAGCACCATAACCAGTTAGCACCATAACCAGTTAGCACCATAACCAGTTAGCACCATAACCAGTTAGCACCATAGCCAGTTAGCACCATAGCCAGTTAGCACCATAACCAGTTAGCACCACAACCAGTTAGCACCATAACCAGCTAGCACCATAACCAGTTAGCACCATAACCAGTTAGCACCACAACCAGTTAGCACCATAACCAGTTAGCACCATAACCAGTTAGCACCATAACCAGTTAGCACCACAACCAGTTAGCACCATAACCAGTTAGCACCATAACCAGTTAGCACCATAACCAGTTAGCACCACAACCAGTTAGCACCATAACCAGTTAGCACCACAACCAGTTAGCACCATAACCAGTTAGCACCATAACCAGTTAGCACCATAACCAGTTAGCACCATAGCCAGTTAGCACCATAGCCAGTTAGCACCATAACCAGTTAGCACCATAACCAGTTAGCACCATAACCAGTTAGCACCATAACCAGTTAGCACCATAGCCAGTTAGCACCATAACCAGTTAGCACCATAACCAGTTAGCACCATAACCAGTTAGCACCATAGCCAGTTAGCACCATAACCAGTTAGCACCATAACCAGTTAGCACCATAACCAGTTAGCACCATAACCAGTTAGCACCATAGCCAGTTAGCACCATAACCAGTTAGCACCATAACCAGTTAGCACCATAAGCAGTTAGCACCATAACCAGTTAGCACCATAACCAGTTAGCACCATAACCAGTTAGCACCATAACCAGTTAGCACCATAACCAGTTAGCACCATAGCCAGTTAGCACCATAACCAGTTAGCACCACAACCAGTTAGCACCATAACCAGCTAGCACCATAACCAGTTAGCACCATAACCAGTTAGCACCACAACCAGTTAGCACCATAACCAGTTAGCACCATAACCAGTTAGCACCATAACCAGTTAGCACCATAACCAGTTAGCACCACAACCAGTTAGCACCATAACCAGTTAGCACCATAACCAGTTAGCACCATAACCAGTTAGCACCACAACCAGTTAGCACCATAACCAGTTAGCACCACAACCAGTTAGCACCATAACCAGTTAGCACCATAACCAGTTAGCACCATAACCAGTTAGCACCATAGCCAGTTAGCACCATAGCCAGTTAGCACCATAACCAGTTAGCACCACAACCAGTTAGCACCATAACCAGCTAGCACCATAACCAGTTAGCACCATAACCAGTTAGCACCACAACCAGTTAGCACCATAACCAGTTAGCACCATAACCAGTTAGCACCATAACCAGTTAGCACCACAACCAGTTAGCACCATAACCAGTTAGCACCATAACCAGTTAGCACCATAACCAGTTAGCACCACAACCAGTTAGCACCATAACCAGTTAGCACCACAACCAGTTAGCACCATAACCAGTTAGCACCATAACCAGTTAGCACCATAACCAGTTAGCACCATAGCCAGTTAGCACCATAGCCAGTTAGCACCATAACCAGTTAGCACCATAACCAGTTAGCACCATAACCAGTTAGCACCATAACCAGTTAGCACCATAGCCAGTTAGCACCATAACCAGTTAGCACCATAACCAGTTAGCACCATAACCAGTTAGCACCATAGCCAGTTAGCACCATAACCAGTTAGCACCATAACCAGTTAGCACCATAACCAGTTAGCACCATAACCAGTTAGCACCATAGCCAGTTAGCACCATAACCAGTTAGCACCATAACCAGTTAGCACCATAAGCAGTTAGCACCATAACCAGTTAGCACCATAACCAGTTAGCACCATAACCAGTTAGCACCATAACCAGTTAGCACCATAACCAGTTAGCACCATAGCCAGTTAGCACCATAACCAGTTAGCACCACAACCAGTTAGCACCATAACCAGCTAGCACCATAACCAGTTAGCACCATAACCAGTTAGCACCACAACCAGTTAGCACCATAACCAGTTAGCACCATAACCAGTTAGCACCATAACCAGTTAGCACCATAACCAGTTAGCACCACAACCAGTTAGCACCATAACCAGTTAGCACCATAACCAGTTAGCACCATAACCAGTTAGCACCACAACCAGTTAGCACCATAACCAGTTAGCACCACAACCAGTTAGCACCATAACCAGTTAGCACCATAACCAGTTAGCACCATAACCAGTTAGCACCATAGCCAGTTAGCACCATGGGAATGGAGATACCTTGATAAAGAACTCTATTTAATATTGTGTGTATGGGGTTGTCTACATCCCAAGAGATGGTAACTCCCAAGTGATGGTAACTCCCAAGTGATGGTAACTCCCAAGTGATAGTAACTCCCAAGTGATGGTAACTCCCAAGTGATGGTAACTCCCAAGTGATAGTAACTCCCAAGTGATGGTAACTCCCAAGTGATGGTAACTCCCAAGTGATGGTAACTCCCAAGTGATGGTAACTCCCAAGTGATGGTAACTCCCAAGTGATGGTAACTCCCAAGTGATGGTAACTCCCAAGTGATAGTAACTACAGCTGTACTTTAAGGTTACCTTTGAAGCTGTTCTAACTGAACCTTTAATGGAATACTTGACCATATCCTTATTGTCCTGCTGAAGTCTGCCAGCTGAGGCTGACACTACTGAAGTCTTCCAGCTGAGGCTGACACTACTGAAGTCTTCCAGCTGAGGCTGACACTACTGAAGCCTTCCAGCTGAGGCTGACACTACTGAAGTCTTCCAGCTGAGGCTGACACTACTGAAGTCTTCCAGCTGAGGCTGACACTACTGAAGTCTTCCAGCTGAGGCTGACACTACTGAAGTCTTCCAGCTGAGGCTGACACTACTGAAGTCTTCCAGCTGAGGCTGACACTACTGAAGTCTTCCAGCTGAGGTTGACACTACTGAAGTCTTCGTTCCAGCTGAGGCTGACACTACTGAAGTCGTCCTTCCAGCTGAGGCTGACACTACTGAAGTCTGCCAGCTGAGGCTGACACTACTGAAGTCTTCCTTCCAGCTGAGGCTGACACTACTGAAGTCTTCCAGCTGAGGCTGATACTACTGAAGTCTGCCAGCTGAGGCTGACACTACTGAAGTCTTCCAGCTGAGGCTGACACTACTGAAGTCTTCCAGCTGAGGCTGACACTACTGAAGTCTTCCAGCTGAGGCTGATACTACTGAAGTCTTCGTTCCAGCTGAGGCTGACACTACTGAAGTCTTCCAGCTGAGGCTGACACTACTGAAGTCTTCCAGCTGAGGCTGACACTACTGAAGTCTTCCAGCTGAGGCTGACACTACTGAAGTCTTCCAGCTGAGGCTGACACTACTGAAGTCTTCCAGCTGAGGCTGACACTACTGAAGTCTTCCAGCTGAGGCTGACACTACTGAAGTCTTCCAGCTGAGGTTGACACTACTGAAGTCTTCGTTCCAGCTGAGGCTGACACTACTGAAGTCGTCCTTCCAGCTGAGGCTGACACTACTGAAGTCTGCCAGCTGAGGCTGACACTACTGAAGTCTTCCTTCCAGCTGAGGCTGACACTACTGAAGTCTTCCAGCTGAGGCTGATACTACTGAAGTCTGCCAGCTGAGGCTGACACTACTGAAGTCTTCCAGCTGAGGCTGACACTACTGAAGTCTTCCAGCTGAGGCTGACACTACTGAAGTCTTCCAGCTGAGGCTGATACTACTGAAGTCTTCGTTCCAGCTGAGGCTGACACTACTGAAGTCGTCCTTCCAGCTGAGGCTGACACTACTGAAGTCTGCCAGCTGAGGCTGACACTACTGAAGTCTTCCAGCTGAGGCTGACACTACTGAAGTCTTCCAGCTGAGGCTGACACTACTGAGGTCTTCCAGCTGAGGATGACACTACTGAAGTCTTCGTTCCAGCTGAGGCTGACACTACTGAAGTCTTCCAGCTGAGGCTGACACTACTGAAGTCTTCCAGCTGAGGCTGACACTACTGAAGTTTTCCAGCTGAGGCTGACACTACTGAAGTCTGCCAGCTGAGGCTGACACTACTGAAGTCTTCCAGCTGAGGCTGACACTACTGAAGTCTTCCAGCTGAGGCTGACACTACTGAAGTCTTCCAGCTGAGGCTGACACTACCGAAGTCTTCCAGCTGAGGCTGACACTACTGAAGTCTTCCAGCTGAAGCTGACTCTACTGAAGTCTTCCAGCTGAGGCTGACACTAATGAAGTCTTCCAGCTGAGGCTGACACTACTGAAGTCTTCCAGCTGAGGCTGACTCTACTGAAGTCTTCCTTCCAGCTGAGGCTGACACTACTGAAGTCTTCCAGCTGAGGCTGACTCTACTGAAGTCTTCCAGCTGAGGCTGACAGTAATGAAGTCTTCCAGCTGAGGCTGACGCTACTGAAGTCTTCCAGCTGAGGCTGACACTACTGAAGTCTCCAAGCTGAGGCTGACACTACTGAAGTCTTCCAGCTGAGGCTGACACTACTGAAGTCTTCCAGCTGCGGTTGACACTACTGAAGTCTCCCAGCTGAGGCTGACACTACTGAAGTCTCCCAGCTGAGGCTGACACTACTGAAGTCTCCCAGTTCAGTCTGACAGACGAGCACCATCCCGCATGATGGGGTATGACAAGGAAACACGGCTACCTCTTGTTCCCACTGTGTAATTCTCGTAAAGAATAGTGTAGCAACACACTGTGAGTTTACCCACTGTCTATAACATGGTGTAGCAGCACGCTATGGGTGTACACACTGTGTAACTATAACATGGTGTAGCAGAGTACTCTGGGTGTACCCACTGTGTAACTATCACATGGTGTAACAGCACACTGCGGATGTGCCCACTGTGTAACTATCACATGGTACAATAACACACTGTGCGTATTCCCACTGTGTAACTATCACATGGTGTAGCAGTACACTGTGGATATACCCACTGTGTAACTGTCACATGGTGTAGCAGCACACTGTGGATATACCCACTGTGTAACTATCACACGGTGTAGCAGCACACTGCGGATATACCCACTGTGTAACTGTCACATGGTGTAGCAGCACACTGTGGATATACCCACTGTGTAACTGTCACATGGTGTAGCAGCACACTGCGGATATACCCACTGTGTAACTGTCACATGGTGTAGCAGCACACTGTGGATATACCCACTGTGTAACTGTCACATGGTGTAGCAGCACACTGCGGAAGTACCCACTGTGTAACTGTCACATGGTGTAGCAGCACACTGCGGATGTACCCACTGTGTAACTGTCACATGGTGTAGCAGCACACTGCGGAAGTACTCACTGTGTAACTGTCACATGGTGTAGCAGCACACTGTGGATGTACCCACTGTGTAACTGTCACATGGTGTAGCAGCACACTGTGGATATACCCACTGTGTAACTGTCACATGGTGTAGCAGCACACTGTGGATATACCCAATGTTCAACTGTCACATGGTGTAGCAGCACACTGTGGATATACCCACTGTGTAACTGTCACATGGTGTAGCAGCACACTGCGGATGTACCCACTGTGTAACTGTCACATGGTGTAGCAGCACACTGCGGATGTACCCACTGTGTAACTGTCACATGGTGTAGCAGCACACTGTGGGTGTACCCACTGTGTAACTGTCACATGGTGTAGCAGCACACTGCGGATGTACCCACTGTGTAACTGTCACATGGTGTAGCAGCACACTGCGGATGTACCCACTGTGTAACTGTCACATGGTGTAGCAGCACACTGCGGATGTACCCACTGTGTAACTGTCACATGGTGTAGCAACACACTGTGGATGTACACACTGTGTAACTGTCACATGGTGTAGCAGCACACTGCGGATGTACCCACTGTGTAACTGTCACATGGTGTAGCAGCACACTGCGGAAGTACCCACTGTGTAACTGTCACATGGTGTAGCAGCACACTGCGGATGTACCCACTGTGTAACTGTCACATGGTGTAGCAGCACACTGTGGATGTACCCACTGTGTAACTGTCACATGGTGTAGCAGCACACTGCGGATGTACCCACTGTGTAACTGTCACATGGTGTAGCAGCACACTGTGGATGTACCCACTGTGTAACTATCACATGGTGTAGCAGCACACTGCGGATGTACCCACTGTGTAACTGTCACATGGTGTAGCAGCACACTGCGGATGTACCCACTGTGTAACTGTCACATGGTGTAGCAGCACACTGCGGATGTACCCACTGTGTAACTGTCACATGGTGTAGCAGCACACTGTGGATGTACCCACTGTGTAACTATCACATGGTGTAGCAGCACACTGCGGATGTACCCACTGTGTAACTGTCACATGGTGTAGCAGCACACTGCGGATGTACCCACTGTGTAACTGTCACATGGTGTAGCAGCACACTGTGGATGTACCCACTGTGTAACTGTCACATGGTGTAGCAGCACACTGCGGATGTACCCACTGTGTAACTGTCACATGGTGTAGCAGCACACTGCGGATGTACCCACGGTGTAACTGTCACATGGTGTAGCAGCACACTGCGGATGTACCCACTGTGTAACTGTCACATGGTGTAGCAGCACACTGCGGATGTACCCACTGTGTAACTGTCACATGGTGTAGCAGCACACTGTGGCTATACCCACTGTGTAACTGTCACATGGTGTAGCAGCACACTGTGGATATACCCACTGTGTAACTGTCACATGGTGTAGCAGCACACTGCGGAAGTACCCACTGTGTAACTGTCACATGGTGTAGCAGCACACTGGATATACCCACTGTGTAACTATCACATGGTGTAGCAGCACACTGTGGATATACCCACTGTGTAACTGTCACATGGTGTAGCAGCACACTGCGGATGTACCCACTGTGTAACTGTCACATGGTGTAGCAGCACACTGTGGATATACCCACTGTGTAACTGTCACATGGTGTAGCAGCACACTGTGGATATACCCACTGTGTAACTGTCACATGGTGTAGCAGCACACTGTGGATATACCCACTGTGTAACTGTCACATGGTGTAGCAGCACACTGCGGAAGTACCCACTGTGTAACTGTCACATGGTGTAGCAGCACACTGTGGATATACCCACTGTGTAACTATCACATGGTGTAGCAGCACACTGTGGATATACCCACTGTGTAACTGTCACATGGTGTAGCAGCACACTGCGGATGTACCCACTGTGTAACTGTCACATGGTGTAGCAGCACACTGTGGATATACCCACTGTGTAACTGTCACATGGTGTAGCAACACGCTGCGGATGTACCCACTGTGTAACTGTCACATGGTGTAGCAGCACACTGCGGATGTACCCAATCTTACTAACTAGAATTAATGTCGTGATATTTGACAGAATAAAAATCGGATACGAGGCTGTGTTTACACTAGCATTTAACATCCACTATTAACATTACCTTGTGAGTTAATGGTTACCGTTCGTAATGTAACATTAATCTGTACACTAAAGAGCCTGGTTTTAGGGCACGGTATTTTGTTTTATACAAACCGGTTGTATTACGGGGGTGTTTTATAGTACAAGGTAGTGCAGGTTGTTGGTTTAAGTCTTATCGACTACATGAGGGTCGTTAAGACTACATGAGGATCGTTAAAAGACTACATGAGGGTCGTAAAGATTACACGAGGGTCGTAAAGATTACACGAGGGTCGTAAAGATTACACGAGGGTCGTTAAGATTGCACGAGGGTCTTAAAGAATATACGAGGGTCGTTAAGATTACACGAGGGTCGTTAAGATTGCACGAGGGTCTTAAAGAATATACGAGGGTCGTTAAGATTACACGAGGGTCGTTAAGATTACACTAGGGTTGTAAAGACTACACGAGGGTCGTTAAGATTACACGAGAGTCGTTAAGATTACACCAGGGTTGTAAAGACTACACGAGGGTCGTTAAGATTACACGAGGGTCGTTAAGATTACACTAGGGTTGTAAAGACTACACGAGGGTCGTTAAGATTACAGGAGAGTCGCTAAGATTACACGAGGGTCTTAAAGAATATACAAGGGTCGTAAAGACAACACGAGGGTCGTTATTCACGCTTCATGTCACCTGTTCACCATCAGTCAAGGATACAAATATATACACTGAGGGATATACACCTCTGGTTGTATATACACTAGGAGATACACGTGTGGCTGTATATACACTGAAGTGTTAGTGTATATACGGGAGTGTAGAGCCAAATTTTCCCTTGACATAATTGCCAAGGAAACAAAAGACCTTTTGTGGCTATTGATGGTGTCGCACTTGCACAACAGTCTCCTTGACTGACTGGTGTCAGTGTTACATAACAGTCTGTTTGACTGACTGGTGTCAGGCTGTGTCACACAACAGTCTGCTTGACTGACTGGTGTCAGTCTGTGTCACATAACAGTCTGCTTGACTGACTGGTGTCAGTCTGTGTTACATAACAGTCTGCTTGACTTACTGGTGTCAGGCTGTGTCACACAACAGTCTGCTTGACTGACTGGTGTCAGTCTGTGTCACATAACAGTCTGCTTGACTGACTGGTGTCAGTCTGTGTTACATAACAGTCTGCTTGACTTACTGGTGTCAGGCTGTGTCACACAACAGTCTGCTTGACTGACTGGTGTCAGTCTGTGTCACATAACAGTCTGCTTGACTGACTGCTGTCAGGCTGTGTCACACAAGAGTCTGCTTGACTGACTGGTGTCAGTCTGTGTCACATAACAGTCTGCTTGACTGACTGGTGTCAGGCTGTGTCATACAACAGTCTGCTTGACTGGCTGGTGTCAGGCTGTGTCACACAACAGTCTCCATGACTGACTGGTGTCACTCTGTGTCACATAATCTGCTTGACTGATTGGTGTCACTATGTGTCACACAACAGCCTTCTCTAAATGGAAGATTGACACTAAAAGAAAGCTGGCATCAGGTAGAGTGAGCTCCAAAACCTGGTGGTCCTTGATCAAGGACAGACAACGTTATTTGCTTGTTGAACTTATCGCACCTCTAAATCGACAGGATGAGACCATCTCTTCTAGCAGTCAGGAGAAAGCTGACCTCTTTGACGAACACTTTGCTGCCAAGATACAAGTTCCTGATCCATCAAGGGACCCTCCTTGGTTATCTGCAAGAACTTGATACGTACAAAACTAATATTGTCAAAGTACCACACGGCTCCACTCCGAGGACGGCGAGAAGTGAGCTTCTACACCACAAGACGGGCAGCAAGCAGCAACTTCACTCTGTACCTTTCTCCAGAACATCACTTCATCTGAGATCATTTATTTCCAGGATGACTTGAATCTGCAACATGTTCGTACAGCATAATGATATAAACGAAATAAAATCAGTTGATCAAATGAGATTGCTGCCCCACAGATGGCTCCAACTTCATCCTGCTCCCTATTTGTGTCTCATAACAATTAAAAGGCTATTTTTTCTGATAAATAAAACATTTGTACAACCCCTGGATACAGACAATGTCTGGCACCGTCACTTGTGCTCAGACTTACGGTCAGTGCCTGCCACCTTCACAACAACAACTACAACAACTCTAACAACAAAAACTATAACAACAACAACTATAACAGCAATAGCTATAACAACAACAACAACAACAATGACAATAACTATAACAACAACAACAACTATGACAACAACTATAACGGCAACAACAACTTTAACAACATCACCAACAACTATAAAAACAACAACAGCAGTCCACACTTGCTTCTAGTTATACACACTCACACAAGAGTATACATATTACATGAGGAAAGTTTCAAGGTGGCAGTTCTTCACGGTGTTATTAGCGGAGTTGTATGATTGTGGACTTGTATGATTGTGGACTTGTATGATTGTGGACTTGTATGATTGTGGACTTGTATGATTGTGGACTTGTATGATTGTGGACTTGTATGATTGTGGACTTGTATGATTGTGGACTTGTATGATTGTGGACTTGTATGATTGTGGACTTGTATGATTGTAGACTTGTATGATTGTGGACTTGTATGATTGTGGACTTGTATGATTGTGGACTTGTATGATTGTGGACTTGTATGATTGTGGACTTGTATGATTGTGGACTTGTATGATTGTGGACTTGTATGATTGTGGACTTGTATGATTGTGGACTTGTATGATTGTAGACTTGTATGATTGTGGACTTGTATGATTGTGGACTTGTATGATTGTGGACTTGTATGATTGTGGACTTGTATGATTGTGGACTTGTATGATTGTGGACTTGTATGATTGTGGACTTGTATGATTGTGGACTTGTATGATTGTGGACTTGTATGATTGTAGACTTGTATGATTGTGGACTTGTATGATTGTGGACTTGTATGATTGTGGACTTGTATGATTGTGGACTTGTGTGATTGTGGACTTGTATGATTGTGACCTGCATTACAAGATCATTTTCGTGTAAAATAAGAAATATCATCCAGTTCGAGCGATGAGAATTACGGGGACATTTCTCATTAGATCTCGACTACAAATTCTTCTCTGTTGGTAGTGCAAGATTATCTTTATGATGAAGTGAGACAAACCTCATGAATGTGAAAGATTCAGGTCATTAACATGAGGCAGACACACATACATACAGTGACTCGACTCTTACATCATATATAAGTTAGCACACACACACACACATACACACACACACACACACACACACACGGACATGGTAACGACATATAAAATACTGGGAGGAATCAATCGACAAGGTGGACAGAGACAGGATGTTCCAGAGATGTGACACAGCAACAAGGGGTCACAATTGGAAGTTGAAGACTCGTATGAGTCACAGGGATGTTAGGAAGTATTTCTTTGGTCATATAGTTGTCAGGAAGTGAAATAGTCTGGAAAGTGAGGTAGTGGAGGCAGGTACCATGCATAGCTTTGAGAAGAGGTATGATAAAGCTTATGGATCTGGGAGAGTCGACCTAGTGGCGACCAGTGAAGAAGCGGGGCCAGGAGCTACGAGTCAACCCCTCCAACCACAATTAAGTGAGTATAATTAGGTGAGTACACACACACAAGGGTCCCAATAGTAATGTCTGACTTTTTGGGTCACCCTAGGTAAATTACATATATGTTACTATATATATGATAATTTGTGTAACTATTTATGTGTACCTGTACCTAAATAAACTTACACAATGTAGAAGATATAGCTTCTCCCTCTCCATCCACTACTCACGTTCGTTTCCCACCCAAGCAACTCCCATAGCAAAACATCCCTTGTTCAAGTTTCTTCCCCTGTGCCACATTTATCTACCCCATACAATCTCTGTCTATCCACATGCACCACCCACCATCACTTCCCCTTACACCCTCTCTACAACAAATCTCCACCTATACCCACCATCACCTTGTACACCCTCTCCCGTACCAGGTGCACTCAGAACAAGGTGAGAGAAAGGGTGATCAAAGAGTGGTATGTGAACGCAGAAAGAATTTCAAAGTAGCGACGTGAAGGAACGGACAAGGAGGACAAGGCCTGTCAACACATCACTGACGAAGGCAATACTGACAATTAAGATTCAGTATTCCCTAGAGCAGGGGTCCAGAACCTGCGGCTCGAGGGCCGCATGTGGCCCTTCCAGGAAATGGATGCGGCCCTCACATGAAATTATGAATTCTCTTTCATGTAGGTTGCACTCTGCAAAGTGTAACAACAAAACAGTGCGGCCATAATCACATATTTGACCGTAAATTGTTGTCCACTGATACAGGAGGATTGAGGAGCACTTCCCTAGAGAACACCAGTAATAAGAAAAGAAGAAATTAAGGATGAATTAAATAAGTACACCATATTCATCCTGTGGGAGGTAGTCAAAATATTACAGAGGTACATAATGGGTCCAAGGACCGGACAGCAAATTTTTTTTATATGCAGAAGAATCAATGGGGATTCTAACAGTGATCCATTCTTGTTTATACTCTGACAGTCGTTCATTGCCTATTATCTCGGGTTTACGGGAAGAAATGTTATTTTAATCAGAAGTCAACTGTTTTATGGAGTAGAGAAAACTGAATAATAGCAAATTCAGCAAATATATATTAGGATTCAAATATCGTAGTGATGACAATGAAAAAACTTCTTCAAGACTACGGTGCTCTTCACTAACTCCAAGACTGAGGGACTGATTACCTCGTCTTTTGCATGTAGTTCTACAGTCTTCCCACTGTGTCTTTGAATTTGCATTGATAAGCCATTAGATGGTGAAACGTCTACAAATAAAGACATCCAGATGTTGCACATGTGTCTAATTCTTCATCAATGAAAAAGACACAGTGAAAAAAGTTTTTATTCTGAGCCTAACATATTATATAAGACGACTACAAGCCCAGGAGGGGGTTCCGTGGGTCGACGCCCCCGTGGTCCGGTCTATGACCAGGCTTCGTGTGGGTATCTTTATTATCGAAAAGTTTCGGCAATAAAGATACCCAGGTGTTGCACATGTGTCTTATCAACTTATCACCAGTATTGTATACCGTCACTAATGTGATACATTACGAATATGACTGGTAGTGTGGGACTGAGACTCACACTGCAAGTAACAGGAGAAATACACATCAAAACCGTAATTCTAAATCGTGTTGATGACTGATAGATTAGATTAGATTTTGCTGCCGAAGCGGCCAGTTTATTGTGCATCTCATATCCATTCAGTAGAGGGTAGCGCAAGAGCATGTGGATACACAAAAGACCTAGGAACTAGGTCAACAATTGTCTTGTTCGTTACAAGCAAATTTTAAGATATTTTGTTTGTATGTGGGGTAAATTACTTTTATTAATGAGATACCTAATGTCTATCTTTATATTCCTCATTAAGTGAACAATTAAGCACATTGTCTTAAGAAAGTGACCATAAGCTGGCCACATACTTTGTATTGTGTCTGCCAAACTGCCACAAGTACTTGTAACCAAGCCTAAGCCTGGCTACTACAACATCAATCACATTACAAGTTACTCCGTAAATATACTTATCTACGTTCGTATTATCAGGCTTCTAAGGCATTCCTATAGCATTCAGATCAATTATTTACCGTTAAAGTCGATAAATTAACCAAAGAAATTACCATGAAGGAAAATGTAGAACATGGCTTGAATGTATCTGTGTCAGGCATTAGAAATAATCAGGAAGAAGTATTGTTGATGATGATATTATATTCTTCAGGGAAAAGTCACCAGGCACAAGTTTTTGTCATAAGATGACTTGTCCAGTGGTGCGAGTCCAAAGGTGGAGGAACGGCAAGACTGTGTCTTGACCATGCATGAAAGTAAGGGTAGCCGACAGTTCTGGGACTGGCTAGGGAAGCAGCTTCCACTGTCTGACCCTTACTGTATCCATTATTCTGAATGAGAATTTAATCACAAGGAGAACTGGGAGCTGCGCGTGGAGTCAGCCATGGAGAGAGAGAGAGAGGTGGAGTCGGGACATCAGGTGACCCGTGTGCACCACTCACAGCTAAAAGAGGACCCAGCTTCTTGATTTCCGAGATGAGTTTGACGTATGGGAAAGCCTACTTACACCTGTTGTTCTTGTCTCCCTAACAGCAAATGGTTACTAGGGTGTTAGCACATTGTAGTAGGTTCAGTACTGGGGAGTAGCAGTATACCGTACCTTAGATAGTGCTGGATTTTAAAATGAGTTGAGGCGGGGTAGTGAACTGTGTAGAAGTCAGTGTAATTATCATATCAAGTATTGTAGCCTCATATTGTTGATACATCTAGTCTCTTTAAATAAATTTAAAAAATGAGGAAACAATTGCTATTGTTTCACTTATTAAGTTAACTACTGGATCACACCAATCACGAAGCAACAATGACTCTCTTGATCAGATAAATTGTGGATATATATATATATATATATATATATATATATATATATATATATATATATATATATATATATATATATATATATATATTATCACACTGGCCGATTCCCACCAAGGCAGGGTGGCCCGAAAAAGAAAAACTTTCACCATCATTCACTCCATCACTGTCTTGCCAGAAGGGTGCTTTACACTACAGTTTTTAAACTGCAACATTAACACCCCTCCTTCAGAGTGCAGGCACTGTACTTCCCATCTCCAGGACTCAAGTCCGGTCTGCCGGTTTCCCTGAACCCCTTCATAAATGTTACTTTGCTCACACTCCAACAGCGCGTCAAGTATTAAAAACCATTTGTCTCCATTCACTCCTATCAAACACGATATATATATATATATATATATATATATATATATATATATATATATATATATATATATATATATATACACATCAAGACAGTGATGGACTGAATGATGGTGAAAGTTTTTCTTTTTCGGGCCACCCTGCCTTGGTAGGAATCGGCCAGTGTGATAATAATAAATATATATATATATATATATATATATATATATATATATATATATATATATATATATATATATTTATATATATATATATATATATATATATATATATATATATATATATATATATATATATATATATATATATATATTGCGTGTGTCTGTGTAATATATATGTACATGTATGAATCATTATTGCTTTCCGTTAACGTGAATAGCTGTTGTTCTTTCGTTCATGAGTCATTATAGACAGTGATGTGCCAGGTAAGAAAGCTCTGTTGTGTACAGGTGATACTCACTCTATCAAGCCAAAGATAATCAACAGAAGCCTCACTGGAGGTCTAATTTACTACCTTCTTTCCTGTTTAGCATTCTGAGTCCCGTGGCGTATTCTGCCTGTGTCACTGCGACGGAAACTGTGTAATGGTACAAAGATATTTTTGACAAAGCAGTGCCTTAATTTGCACACTTTCAGAGGATATGAAAGTTAGTTTACGTCAACGAGCCTGACTCTTTAATCATTACTGACACCACCTAGACATGAGTTCAGATCCCACCCGTGTTATTACGATTTCGTGAGTTACCTAGATGATGGTCTGTAAGAGAGTATTTTGATTCTGAGAGCTGCGTCAGGTGGGTAAAGAGGCATAGAAGAGGCGAAGGGTGTCATCAAGGTAGGAAGCCTGGTGTCGTGGGAGAGAGCGATAAAGGAGTCAATTACTGGAGGGAAAGTTAGCCTGAACACTGTACTGAGAGATCATCAGAACACCGGACATCCTGCCTCCAATCACCGCTAACAATCGTACCTCCAATCATCACGGAGAGAAGAGTGTAAATAACACACTCGCAACGCCTCATCCATCAACCATTGTACACTCTCTTCTCTGCCCTGATTTAATATAATTGTCCAGTGAAAGACTATTTTGAAGAAGGAAACTTTTGTTGACAAGACTTTTCCACGAAGACTTGAAAAAGCTTAGTGTCCAAGAGAAATGTTATCCCAGTAAAGATGTTCATCCTGCCACAGTTCTTTATATATATATATATATATATATATATATATATATATATATATATATATATATATATATATATATAGAGAGAGAGAGAGAGAGAGAGAGAGAGAGAGAGAGGGAGTATGAACAATTATTTTATCTCAGCCGACGTAAAAGATTCCAACCCATTTTTTTTTTAAATATAACTTTAAAATCAATGATCCAGCTGCCCAGGAAAATTATGTGAGAACTAGGTTTTTTTTTTCCCAGAGGAAGTGAAATGTGTTCTTACCCGGGAGTGAACTGTGTTCATTCCTACGGGAGTGAACTGTGTTCATTCCTACGGGAGTGAACTGTGTTCATTCCTACGGGAGTGAACTGTGTTCATTCCTACGGGGTGAACTGTGTTCATTCCCAAGAGGGGCTGGGGGAATTGAGGTGTTTTTTAATGTACAGGAATTGTGGGTGGGATCTGGTACATCACTAACCACAATATCTCACACCTGAATTATGCTCTTGGCTTTCAGAAGAGCTTCCATGCCTTGTCCTTAAACAGGTGCGTCGGGGCACAGCTGTGGGCACACCTCTGGTCACGTGTGCATACGCATTGGGGCAGGTGTAGCCACACCCCTGAGAAGGTGTGTCAAGCAGCAGGTGTAAACACACAGGTATGGCATCGTGATTGAGTGTTTCTTATTCTGACGCAGCCTTACGTGTGTGTGTGTGTGTGTGTGTGTGTGTGTGTGTGTTTGTGTGTGTGTGTGTGTGTTTGTGTGTGTGTGTGTGTGTGTGTGTGTGTGTGTGTGTGTGTGTGTGTGTGTGTGTGTGTGGGTGTATGAGTAAATCACACAGTACCATACTTTAGGAACATAAGTCTTCACCTATGCTTAGTTAGGATCAATATAGGGATCTGCTAACTTAATGACCACACCGACACTACAACATAACCCAATACTATTTCCTCTGCTTCCAGCCTCCTCGTTGCTGCAACGTTCAAAAGTTATGTTCAACACCACCATAACAGTGTTGGTATCACTATATTGTTTATATTTTCCTTTCTGCCTCGCTGCACTACTCACCTTTTTCCCCTCGTCAGTTCTATGGTTCACTTCATCTTTCATAGACACATCTGCCGACAGGTCCTTTACAAATATCTGAAAACATTCACTTCCTCCATACTCCTCCTTCCAATCTGATATCAAATTTTTCATTATCTAATTTTTTGTTACTCTCATTATCTTTCTTCTATGTTCGCTTTTTGTTTCCTTCTTTTAACCACCTTCCCAAATTCCTCCACCAACCATTGCAACATATCTTCAGAATTTCCTAAAAGAACTGTGTCATCAGCAAAAACCAACTGTGACAACTCCCACTTTGTATTAGATTCTTTATCTTTTAATTAATCCGACACTTCTCCCCAACATCCTGGCCTTCACTTTTTTTTATACAACGCCGTCTATGAATATATTAAACAATCATGGTGACAAGGATACATCTGGATATGAATTATTGTATCGTAGTAGGTGTGAGGATCAGGGCTGCTGCCTGACGTCAACTGTGGTCCTGGACCACTAGTTGTCGTGCTGCTGTTGTTGCCTGACGTCAACTATGGTCCTGGACTACTGGTTGTCGTGTTGTTGCTGCTGCCTGACATTAACTGTGGTCCTGGACCACTAGTTGCCGTGCTGCTGTTGTTGCCTGACGTCAACTATGGTCCTGGACTACTGGTTGTCGTGTTGTTACTGCTGCCTGACATTAACTGTGATCCTGTACCACTAGTTGCCGTGCTGCTGTTGTTGCCTGACGTCAACTATGGTCCTGGACTACTGGTTGTCGTGTTGTTACTGCTGGCTGACATTAACTGTGGTCCTGTACCACTAGTTGCCGTGCTGCTGTTGTTGCCTGACGTCAACTATGGTCCTGGACTACTGGTTGTCGTGTTGTTACTGCTGGCTGACATTAACTGTGGTCCTGGACCACTAGTTGCCGTGCTGCTGTTGTTGCCTGACGTCAACTATGGTCCTGGACTACTGGTTGTCGTGTTGTTACTGCTGGCTGACATTAACTGTGGTCCTGGACCACTAGTTGCCGTGCTGCTGTTGTTGCCTGACGTCATCTCTAGTCCTACACTACAGGTTGTCCTTGAATACATAAATAATAAATTAGTTGTGACGTTGTAAAGGCGTCACACAGCACTCTGGGAGTGGCAGGTAGTCACGCTTGATCCTAAGGAGAAGGGCGGAGCTCCAATTTCTCGGATCAAGATGTGTACACCAGCAGCGTACTGCACAGCCAGAGTCGATCAAGTGGACCCAACTACCCTGTCGAACCATGTTAATTCCTGACGCGGGTCTTTGTTAAATGACGACCCGCAGCTGGAGCTTTTGGTCATCTGACCGAGCCCTTCCGCTGGCTTACCCCTCCACCCTCCTTAAAAAATATGGCTATAATTATGACCATTAGATGGTCAGCACCATGCTCAATGTGTCTGCCAGAAATGTTCATGTATACCCGTGGCTTTCTTTCTGCTTAACAGTTAGGTTAGGTAAGGTTCGTCAGGAAACAGGACAAATGTTTCCTGACGCAGGTCTTAGTCAGATGATGACCCGCCTTTGGAGCTTTTGGTCATCTGACCGAGGCCTTCCGCTGGCTTACCGGTCCACCCCTTTAAAATTTATGGTCATTTATAACCATTGTTATTTGAATGCTTAACAGTATTTCATGACATGTAAACTACACATAGTATACTACGCAAAGAAATAAAATTTTGATTTTGATTTTGAACTGATGGTAATTAAGTCTCTGTACAGTGACGGGTGAATTGACCAGTCTTCGTATTGTGTTGCCTTTTGTGCCATGCTATTGTATTTTGTGCCACGTTGTTGTATTTTGTGCCATACTGTTGTATTTTGTGCCACGCTGTTGTATTTTGTGCCATACTGTTGTATTTTGAGCCACGTTGTTGTCTTTTGTGCCATGCTATTGTATTTTGTGCCATACTGTTGTATTTTGTGCCACACTGTTGTCTTTTGTACCACACTGTTGTATTTTGTACCACACTGTTGTATTTCGTGCCACGCTGTTGTATTTTGTACCACATTGTTGTCTTTTGTGCCAAACTGTTGTATTTTATGCCACGCTGTTGTATTTTGTACCACATTATTGTATTTTGTGCCACGCTGTTGTATTTTGTACCACATTGTTGTATTTTGTGCCACGCTGTTGTATTTTGTGCCATACTGTTGTATTTTGTGCCACGCTGTTGTATTTTGTGCCATACTGTTGTATTTTGAGCCACGTTGTTGTCTTTTGTGCCATGCTATTGTATTTTGTGCCATACTGTTGTATTTTGTGCCACACTGTTGTCTTTTGTACCACACTGTTGTATTTTGTACCACACTGTTGTATTTTGTGCCACGCTGTTGTATTTTGTACCACATTGTTGTCTTTTGTGCCACACTGTTGTATTTTGTGCCACGCTGTTGTATTTTGTACCACATTGTTGTATTTTGTGCCACGCTGTTGTATTTTGTACCACATTGTTGTATTTTGTGCCACGCTGTTGTATTTTGTGCCACGCTGTTGTATTTTGTACCACATTGTTGCATTTTGTGCCACGCTGTTATATTTTGTGCCAACATGTTGTATTTTGTGCCACACTGTTGTATTTTGTACCACATTGTTGCATTTTGTGCCACGCTGTTATATTTTGTGCCACGCTGTTGTATTTTGTGCCACGCTGTTGTAATTTGTGCCACAGTGTTGTATTTTGTGCCACACTGTTGTATTTTGTACCACACTGTTGTATTTTGCTCCACATTGTTATATTTTGTACCACAGTGTTGTATTTTGTGCCACGCTGTTGTATTTTGTGCCACAGTGTTGTATTTTGTACCACACTGTTGTATTTTGCTCCACATTGTTATATTTTGTACCACACTGTTGTATTTTGTGCCACGCTGTTGCATTTTGTACCACACTGTTGTATTTTGTACCACATTGTTGTATTTTGTACCACACTGTTGCCTGGTTGATCAGGCTCTGATCCACCAGGAGGCCTGGTCACAGACCGGGCCGCGGGGCGTTGACCCCCGGAACTCTCTCCAAGTAAACTCTCCATGTAAACACTGTTGTATTTTGTACCACACTGTTGTATTTTGTGCCACGCTGTTGTATTTTGTACCACACTGTTGTATTTTGTGCCACGCTGTTGTATTTTGTGCCACGCTGTTGTATTTTGTACCACACTGTTGTATTTTGTGACACGCTGTTGTATTTTGTACCACACTGTTGTATTTTGTGCCACGCTGTTGTATTTTGTACCACACTGTTGTATTTTGTGCCACGCTGTTGTATTTTGTACCACACTGTTGTATTTTGTGCCACGCTGTTGTATTTTGTACCACACTGCTGTATTTTGTACTACACTGTTGTATTTTGTACCACGCTGTTGTATTTTGTACCACACTGTTGTATTTTGTGCCACGCTGTTGTATTTTGTGCCACGCTGTTGTATTTTGTACCACACTGTTGTATTTTGTACCACGCTGTTGTATTTTGTACCACACTGTTGTATTTTGTGCCACGCTGTTGTATTTTGTACCACACTGCTGTATTTTGTACTACACTGTTGTATTTTGTACCACACTGCTGTATTTTGTACCACACTGCTGTATTTCACGCCACACTAAACAAAATAAATTATAGTTCAATAATGCAGATTAACCTTCATTTGTCGTCCCTCAACCTACACTTGGTTAAAAAAAGCGCGGGTTCAAATCCCGCCCGTGGTATGGTTTGTTTGCAATCGTGTCATTACGATTTCGTGAGTACACTTAATTGCTGTTCCAAATTACAAGTAATTTGTTCCATATTTGAAGTATAGTTTCAGTATATTCCTGATAGATGTCGCCAGGTTAGTGGAACAATAAATGTCGTCTGTGCTTATGTATATTGAAAGGAATATACATGCATTTAGAATTTTTTGTAAGTATATATATTTTTCGTAGTTTCTCTCTCTTCTAAAGTTATCTTTGTAAATTCTGTTTTTGGTGTGTGTAGTCACCTAGTTGTGGTTGCAGGGGGTCGAATCACAGCTCCTGTGTGTGAGGCGGGGGGGGGGGGGGAGATAGTCCGTATTCTGAGAGATGATAATTGTCCTGCTGAAGTTTGCCACCTCTGTCTGACACTTCTGAAGTCTCCCACCTCAGGCTGACACTACTGAAAACTCCCACCTCAGACTGACACTACTGAAGTCTCCCACATCAGACTGACACTACTGAAAACTCCCACCTCAGACTGACACTACTGAAGTCTCCCACATCAGACTGACACTACTGAAAACTCCCACCTCAGACTGACACTACTGAAGTCTCCCACCTCAGACTGACACTACTGAAGTCTCCCACCTCAGACTGACACTACTGAAGACTCCCACATCAGACTGACACTACTGAAGACTCCCACCTCAGACTGACACTACTGAAGACTCCCACATCAGACTGACACTACTGAAGTCTCCCACCTCAGGCTGACACTACTGAAGACTCCCACCTCAGGCTGACACATTTCAACAATGTGAAACCCATCCCGTGTGATGGAATATGACAGGAAAACACAACTAGCTTTTGTTCTCTCTAACACACATAATAGGGTAGCAGCACACTGCTGATGTATCCAGTTTAATTTACTAAAGCAAACTAGCTATTATGAATATATGCTGAGTTATTTAGACGGCATTAGTTCACTTAGGGCCATCGATACCAAGGATAAATACGGAGAGTTGGCACCAGTAGACGAGTGGTAACTTCCAGAGGGTCAAACAGTGCTGGGTCACCATCTGGAAAAGACCCGGACCGGGACACGTACCAGCGAATCATTCAAGTTTAAGGTCAAACAGTGTTGTTTTATTGTCTCACCCTTGAGAGGGAGCTGTCAGTCCTTCCTCTCTCACCCATGCAAGGGAGCTGTTAGTCCTGTGTTTCTTACCCATGCGAGGAACCTGTTAGTCCTGAGTTTCTCACCCACGCGAGGGAACTGTCAGTCCTTCCTCTCTCACCCACGAAAGGGAACGATCAGTCACACAGATTTGTTCAGCTAGACTCATATCTAACTTCTCTAACTTCCCACAGGGTGAGTACGAGAGCTGCCACTGACATCCCTGGCTGCTTGACCCGCGGGTGTACCTCTCAAAATTATAACCACCTTGCATACCATAAGAAAAAGTCTACAAACTTAAGCTCTCTTATAAAGCTCATATATTTACAATAAACTCTCTTATAATATATATATATATATATATATATATATATATATATATATATATATATATATATATATATATATATATATATATATATATACTGACGTGATTTCTGTGTCATTATTGGAGTGGAAAGATTGGTGTGACATGACTGATGTAATGACATAGTAACAGTGGCTATCTGCTGCTCCTCTTGAGTTGATCTGTCTGTGGCTTTGTGGCTGTCTACAACTGTCTGTCGTATGTGTGTGTGTCTGCGTACAGAAGAAACCAGGGATACACATTATTTAGAAGGGCAACATTGGTCTGCAGGGAAGCAGTGGGACGCACAGTGTTGATGTTGGGACACACAGTGTTGACGCTGGGACACACAGTGTTGATACTGGGACACACAGTGTTGATAGTGGGACACATAGTGTTGACGCTGGGACACACAGTGTTGATACTGGGACACACAGTGTTGATGCTGGGACACACAGTGTTGATGCTGGGACACACAGTGTTGATGCTGGGACACACAGTGTTGATGCTGGGACACACAGTGTTGATGCTGGGACACACAGTGTTGATGCTGGGACACACAGTGTTGATACTGGGACACACAGTGTTGATGCTGGGACACACAGTGTTGATGCTGGGACATACAGTGTTGATACTGGGACACACAGTGTTGATAGTGGGACACACAGTGTTGATGCTGGGACACACAGTGTTGATACTGGGACACACAGTGTTGATGCTGGGACACACAGTGTTGATACTGGGACACACAGTGTTGATGCTGGGACACACAGTGTTGATAGTGGGACACATAGTGTTGACGCTGGGACACACAGTGTTGATACTGGGACACACAGTGTTGATGCTGGGACACACAGTGTTGATGCTGGGACACACAGTGTTGATAGTGGGACACACAGTGTTGATAGTGGGACACATAGTGTTGACGCTGGGACACACAGTGTTGATGCTGGGACACACAGTGTTGATACTGGGACACACAGTGTTGATGCTGGGACACACAGTGTTGATACTGGGACACACAGTGTTGATACTGGGACACACAGTGTTGATGCTGGGACACACAGTGTTGATGCTGGGACACACAGTGTTGATAGTGGGACACATAGTGTTGACGCTGGGACACACAGTGTTGACGCTGGGACACACAGTGTTGATAGTGGGACACACAGTGTTGATGCTGGGACACACAGTGTTGATGCTGGGACACACAGTGTTGACGCTGGGACACACAGTGTTGATAGTGGGACACACAGTGTTGATGCTGGGACACACAGTGTTGACGCTGGGACACACAGTGTTGATAGTGGGACACACAGTGTTGATGCTGGGACACACAGTGTTGATACTGGGACACACAGTGTTGATGCTGGGACACACAGTGTTGATAGTGGGACACATAGTGTTGATGCTGGGACACACAGTGTTGACGCTGGGACACACAGTGTTGATGCTGGGACACACAGTGTTGATACTGGGACACACAGTGTTGATGCTGGGACACACAGTGTTGATACTGGGACACACAGTGTTGATAGTGGGACACACAGTGTTGATGCTGGGACACACAGTGTTGATACTGGGACACACAGTGTTGATGCTGGGACACACAGTGTTGATAGTGGGACACATAGTGTTGACGCTGGGACACACAGTGTTGACGCTGGGACACACAGTGTTGATGCTGGGACACACAGTGTTGATACTGGGACACACAGTGTTGATGCTGGGACACACAGTGTTGATAGTGGGACACATAGTGTTGACGCTGGGACACACAGTGTTGATGCTGGGACACACAGTGTTGATGCTGGGACACAGGCTGACGCTGGACAGTCGGTGTGGTGTTGAGCAAGTATTGCGTGTCATTGACCAGAGATGTTGCAGCGAGGTGTGAAAATCGGCCATTAATATAAGCTCACAACGTCGACATTGCTCTCCACTTACTACCACCTGACCCAGTGCACACACACACACACACACAGATAGGGGGGGGGATATGATAACGACATATAAAATACTGAGAGGAATCGACAAGTTGGTCAGAGACAGGATGTTCCAGAGATGGAACACGGCAACAAGGGGTCATAGTTTGAAGTTGAAGACTCAGATGAGTCACAGAGATGTTAGGAAGTATTTCTTCAGTCACAGAGTTGTCAGGAAGTGGAATAGTCTGGAAAGTGATGTAGTGGAGGCAGGATTCATACATAGCTTTAAGAAGAGGTACGATAAAGCTCATGGAGCAGAAAGAGTGACCTAGTAGCGGCCAGTGAAGACGCGGGGCCAGGAGCTGTGAATCGACCCCTGCAACCACAACTAGGTGAATACAACTAGGTGATTACACACACTCACTTGTACTCAAAATACTCTAGCGGGATTCAGGAGCCAAAAAAAAAAAAAACTCGTTCCAAACCCACTTTTCCTCATAACTGTGAAGCATTCTTGAATACACAGCACCAGTGTAGAACCCACACCTTGAGAAAGTACAAAAGAAAACATACCTGTTTGCTATGAAGGAAATGAGCTAGGAAGAATGAGTCCAAGAACTAGGAACTGTGTACCTGGATGAGCGAAGAGTAAGGGGAGGGGACATGATTGCGATACAGAAAATACTCTGGGACACAGACAGGATAGACAAGGATAGATTCTTTACTCTGGATGCAGCAAAAACAAGGCGACGTAGCTGAGTACCACACACCCAGGTGAACCACGGGAATATCAGGAAGTATTTCTCCACCAGAAGAGTGATAAACAAAGGGAATGATCTTATCAGTGCCACGGTGGAAGTGAGCTTCACCCAGCATTTGAAATTAGACATGACATGGATCAATCACGTCAGTGGGTCGAGAGTTAAGTAGCGGGAGAGACTTGAGAAGCGAACAATGTTGCTAGCAATGAATACGCAAAAGTGAGGAGAGGCCGGAGAGAATTTCACAATGACTCCAATAATACACAAATAACTCGCACATAAGACAGAGAAGCTTACGACGACATGTCGGTCCGACGTGCACAATTTACAAAGTCACACTAACACTGTAAATGGTCCAAGTCTGACCGAGACGTCATCATGAGCTTCTGTCTCCATATGTGCGGGTTATTTGTATATTGTTCTAGTCGTGGTATTGTGTCGTTTTGGTCTTAATGGGACCTGAAAATGTAACTACATTGATTCTGAAAAAAAAGGAGATATGAAGGACTGTGTCTAAAGCTTTAAGTTCAAACATACGAGCTTCAACAAGGGAGATGTGATCATGACTCACAGTATCATAATAGCACGATTGCCAACAAATCAGGGAACGGGTGGGGTTTGAACCACATGGGGAGTAAGTCTTAAAACTCACAGACAGAGTGGTTAACGCACTGGCCTGTGAGCTTAAGAACTCATTTGCCATGAGTTCAAATCCCACCCGTTCCCTGATAAGGCAGATGTGAGTGTATGTACCCGGCTATGTTGCAGGGCTTAACAGGTCAATAGAATTCATTTCAGCAGGTCACCAGAGATATCGACTTTACTGAAAAGAAAAAAAATAGAAAACAGTGAATGTAATGCGAGAAGGTAAACAAGAAACTGAACTACAGAGCTGTATCCTTGACTTGTATACTGGCCACTGGAATGTAGAAGATAATGATATAACAAGAGTGGAACACCTGCAGACGAGTGCATTCATTCAGAGAGAACCAGCGGAGTTGCCTTAAGAACCAACTGCAGTTATATTACGAGGTAACACAAAAAGGAGGAACTAGAGGAATAGGTGAGCTGTATATTCCTTGACAGTAAGAAGGTGTCTGGTATTGTATCCAGCCAGATAGTGATCTTAAAAAATAGATAAGCAGACAGAGATAGCAGGAAATTAAAATGAAGGATCACAGAATATCTCAGATACAGGAGATTGATGACGCGCTTACAGACAATACTTGTGTAGTATGTACTACGATAACTTCATTTTATTGGCAGGCTCCTTGGCCAAGCCTTAAGTCACGTGACCCTCGTTTGTACCCCCCCCCCCTCACGTAGGCTGTGCCTGAGACGGCTCTCCCTCGCTCTCCACTAGACCTTAGGAAATAGGCAGACAGACAGGCTGGGTTCCGTATTTCAGTATATCGCCTCCGTAACAGTATAACGTTGTATTTCTAGCTGCCATCACTTCTTACCACGAACCCGACAAATAATCGTCAGGGTGGAGGCAGAAGGATGGGCAGACATGACGAGTGGGATGTCACAGGGGTCAGCACTGGGTAGAAGACATAACCTTCAAGATACTCAGAGGACTTGATGACAGAGCAGAGACAGACCGAAAGGTTGTGACCAGTCACGACGTGAAAGACTTAAGTGATAATATCAAGAATACCTTAGGATCAAGGATCACAACAGTGTTATTATCACAACCTCGAGGACAATCATAGGATGTGTAACTAGAACCTTCAAAACAAGAAAAAGCATATAAATCACAGTGGCGCTGGGGAATACTACATGCACAGTTTTACGTATAAGTATGAGAAGACCCACGATGAAGGCTACAAGAGTGAAAGTTCTCTTGTATAGCTACGAGGCGGAGCCAGGAGGTGAGTCTCGACCCCCACAACCACAACTAGGTGTGAACACTGCCTGCAGGGCTCCCTGCTGCTTCAGGCAACACTCACCAACATGGATAATCTCACTAATTTAAAGAACGTTTCCTGGCGCCGGTAACCTCACCTGTCGCGGCCATTCTGTTTTTAATTACCTTACCTGTGGTTCACTATCTCTCTTTATAGCTTCAAGTAAACTGAACCAGCTTTATTAAGCTAAACCAGCTAAAATTAGGTTAAAATAGAAGGAAACAGTATTAACATATTTCCGTGGAGCGTGTAGAAAGTGACGTTGAACGTCACGTAAGAGAGTTAGTGGTGAACAATGAAAATAGAACACAAATAACAGTTGTGACTCGACAGTGTTCCAGGACTGACTGGAACGTCATCATAAGCAGTGAACAAATAGCGAGTGAACATAATGTATAACAAATAGTACACTGCAATACTATCCTGGTAACGGGGAGGAACAGAGTTCTTGGTATAACACTGATTACGGGACACATTATAACAACTAATGATTCTTGAATGACTTATTGTAAATAATAGTAACAGAAGTTAGCTATGATTCCCGTTACAGTCCATCACACAGGATGGGTTGTCTGTTATATTCCATCACACAGGATGGGTTGTCTGTTATATTCCATCACACAGGATGGGTTGTCTGTGATATTCCATCACACAGGATGGGTTGTCTGTTATATTCCATCACACAGGATGGGTTGTCTGTTATATTTCATCACACAGGATGGGTTGTCTGTTATATTCCATCACACAGGATGGGTTGTCTGTGATATTCCATCACACAGGATGGGTTGTCTGTTATATTCCATCACACAGGATGGGTTGTCTGTGATATTTCATCACACAGGATGGGTTGTCTGTTATATTCCATCACACAGGATGGGTTGTCTGTGATATTCCATCACACAGGATGGGTTGTCTGTTATATTCCATCACACAGGATGGGTTGTCTGTGATATTTCATCACACAGGATGGGTTGTCTGTTATATTTCATCACACAGGATGGGTTGTCTGTTATATTCCATCACACAGGATGGGTTCTCTGTTATATTCCATCACACAGGATGGGTTCTCTGTTATATTCCATCAAACAGGATGGGTTGTCTGTTATATTCCATCACACAGGATGGGTTGTCTGTTATACTCCATCACACAGGATGGGTTCTCTGTTATATTCCATCACACAGGATGGGTTCTCTGTCAAATTCCATCACACAGGATAGGATGTTGGTCATATACCATCACACAGGATGGGTTCCCTCTCATATACCATCACACAGGATGGGTTCCCTCTCATATACCATCACACAGGATGGGTTCCCTCTCATATACCATCACACAGGATGGGTTCCCTCTCATATACCATCACACAGGATGGGTTCTCTGTCAAATACCATCACACAGGATGGGGTTCCCCTCTCATATACCATCACACAGGATGGGGTTCTCCTCTCATATACCATCACACAGGATGGGGTTCTCCTCTCATATACCATCACACAGGATGGGCTACCCCTCTTATATACCATCACACAGGATGGGCTACCCCTCTCATATACCATCACACAGGATGGGGTTCCCCTCTCATATACCATCACACAGGATGGGCTTCCCCTCTCATATACCATCACACAGGATGGGCTACCCCTCTTATATACCATCACACAGGATGGGCTTCCCCTCTCATATACCATCACACAGGATGGGCTTCCCCTCTCATATACCATCACACAGGATGGGGTTCCCCTCTCACATACCATCACACAGGATGGGCTTCCCCTCTCACATACCATCACACAGGATGGGCTTCCCCTCTCACATACCATCACACAGGATGGGCTTCCCCTCTCATATACCATCACACAGGATGGGCTTCCCCTCTCATATACCATCACACAGGATGGGGTTCCCCTCTCATATACCATCACACAGGATGGAGTTCCCCTCTCATATACCATCACACAGGATGGAGTTCCCCTCTCATATACCATCACACAGGATGGGGTTCCCCTCTCACATACCATCACATAGACTGAGTATCTAGCCTCGAAGATCGTTTAGAAAAGAAAACGAAGCGAAATACGCTGTAATCTGAATGTTCCAATATGAAGGAATGAATAATGGAGGAGTGCAGCTGTGAACACTCTCACCGACCTGACTCGCATACACAACACTGCCAGCCACACTCAAGGTCACCTTATATACAATTTACTTTGGCACGTAAACCTATTTATAAGCTTCTGCGTTATTGAGTCTACATTAAACCAGGTACTGGCTTCAAGAATCAGTGTGCGTAAAGTGGGCTTTCCACTGGACGAATGTTGGTGGGAGTCCATGATGTGTTTAGTATTGGTTACCTGTTAGAATATGTTTGTATATTTTCACTGACAGGTTTTAATGAGTTAGATAATCTGAAGTGTATTTTCTCCTGTTATTCAGTCATTCACTTGCACTGGAACACACTATTTACAAAGTGACTTTGTAAGTGATCCTTTGCAAAGTGACTTTGTAAATGGCCCGAGTCGGACCGAAACGTTGTCGTAAGCTTCTCTCTGTTATGTGCTGGTTTTTATGTATTGTTACAATGACGGTATTGTGACTTTTTGTTCCTCCTGTTATATAGTGGGGTTGTAACCTAATAAATGATCATTGTTTATAGTGGTAATGATAAGATATGCTGGTTGTGTGTGTGTACTCACCTGTATGTAGTTACAGGGATCGATTCACAGCTCCTGGCCCAGCCTCTTCACTGGTTGTGTGTGTGTCAGTCAGATGTGATATGTGTGTGTGTGTATACGTACCTGTTTGTGTTTGCAGGGGTCGATTCGTAGCTCCTGTGTGTGTGTGTGTGTGTGTGTGTGTGTGTGTGTGTGTGTGTGTGTGTGTGTGTGTGTGTGTGTGTGTGTGTGTGTGTGTCGGTGTGTGCACTTGTGTGTATCCACACGTTGCACTCTACAAATGATTCACTATACAGCAACATTGCAATATGTGAAATTACTGTAATATTTTAATTATTTATGTAAGTATGGCCAGCGGGGTCTGACCGAAACAAATGTTGACCTCTGTAATGTTTCTTGACCAAGTGCTGATGAAGTGAGCTGTTGAATATAAACTCAGCACTCAGGTGACTGAGTGATGAGTTACCTGGAGGTTACCTGGAGGTTATTCCGGGGATCAACGCCCCCGCGGCCCGGTCCATGACCAGGCCTCCCGATGGATCAGGGCCTGATCAACTAGGCTGTTACTGCTGGCCGCACGCAGTCCAACGTACGAGCCACAGCCCGGCTGATCCGGCACTGACTTTAGGTATCTGTCCAGCTCTCTCTTGAAGGCAGCCAGGGGTTTATTGGTAATTCTCCTAATGCTTGATGGGAGGCTGTTGAACAGTTTTGGGCCCCGGACACTTATGGTGTTTTCTCTTAGTGTACCAATGGCGCCCCTACTTTTTATTGGGGGCATTTTGCATCGCCTGCCCAGTGACGGGGATGTTAGAAAAAACTTCATTTTCAGAGTAGTTTGGAAGTGGAATGATGGAGAGCTGGTGGAAGCCAGCACCATGCACAGCTGCAAGGATAGATCCGACAGGATCCACGAGACAGTCGTGTGAAACTAGAGAATTTCTCTCTGCTTCTTTCCTAACTTTCAACTAGTTAGAGAATGGATCCAATGCTGTTGTTTGTGAGTGCGTCCAGCTGGGAGACCCTCTCAGCCCCATTCTCATGGTCAGGAAAACCGGAACCAGAAACCGATACCTAAACAGTCTAATGAATGAACAAGGATTAAGGATTAAGACGACGAGAGCTGTCGTGAGATGGGAAGGAAGAAGGATAAGAAGGATGGAAATAACTGGAAAAGGATGGAAAGGAGATGAAGAGGAGGAATCAAGGCAAGTGGCCCAACCACTTTGGGATATGTGATACCGAAGTACTGGAGGCGTAGATGGAGAGGCTTGAATGATGTCGTTGTTTGGTTCTCTAGGAGAGGATGGCGAAGGCAGCGGCGGGACCCGAGACTGCCAGTAGGCAGCAAGCAGGACGAGTTATTTTTTCGCTAATGCGGTTATCAATGTGTGGAATTTTGTTTTAGAGAGTTGTATCACACCTATGGAAGCTCTGTAGAAGAGTTCGTTGGTTTGGAGTTGATGGATTATCTGTTCGACTTTAGGGTATGGCGTTTTGTCGGTGGTGTACGTTGCAGTTTTGTCTTTGAGATGTTGGGCGAGTTCTAGGCGATCCATTGGGCTGGGGCAATGCTTCATGAATGAACAAGTGGTTACTGGAGTTAACCCCAAAAAATGTAAGATCGTGAAAAAGAAGTAAAAAGGGAGAATAGAGACCTGAAAGAACACTAACTACGTAACTACGTAACGTCGGCCATACACGTCAGACTCACACATTTAGAACAACACTCAGAAACAAATAATTCTTCAAATGTATTCAAAATAAGAGAGTGTTTGAGATGTGAGGATCAGAGGCCAGGAGGTTCAGGTGGAAGTTAGACACAGAGAAGTCAGGAAGTGTTTGTCTGAGGTTGGAAGCTAGACCAGGTAGTATCGAGGGGGAAATTCCATACACAGTTTCAAACACAGGCACTAAAAGGATCAGAACGCGGTAAATGTCGGTCAAGGCAGATTACATAGGCGTGGTCAAGAGCAGTTTCTCGTCCCTAGCAGGCACAACACACACACACACACACACACACACACACACACACACACACACACACACACACACACACACACACACACACACACAAAGTACGTAGACACAACACAGTGCCACAATCCTGGGTCGTAGGCAGTCAGTTCTGAACAAACTGGTATCAGGTGTGGACATAGATACAGGTCTCTCTCATACAACCTCAATATAACTCGGGCACTGTACAGCAAGACATTCTTTGGAAACCATGAAGAAATGTTGGATTCCAAAAAATAGATAGAGCGAAGGAATGTCAACTTTTGTTGTGGTACAAGTTGATGACAGCGGTGGGATGAGTGGCTGGCGTCATGACGTGGCTGGCGTCATGACGTGGCTGGCGTCAAGAGAGGCAAGACGTCGGTTCCCACGACGTTTGGTTGTAAAAAGAACTTTATCAAGCCACGTTTGTTTCTAAACAAAACTTTATTAAGCAACTTTCTGCTCTAAACAGTTTTATCAAGTTACTTTCTACTCTAAACAGAGCTTTATCAAGCCACTTTCTGCTCTAAACAGAGTTTATCAAGCCACTTTCTACTCTAAACAGAGCTTTATCAAGCCACTTTCTACTCTAAACAGAGCTTTATCAAGCCACTTTCTACTCTAAACAGAGCTTATCAAGCCACTTTCTACTCTAAACAGAGCTTTATCAAGCCACTTTCTACTCTAAACAGAGCTTTATCAAGTCAGCTTTACTCTAAACAGAGCTTCTTTAATTATCTTCCCAAAACCATCTAGAATTACCCCTGTACCCATACACAATATTAATATCTCAATACATATCTGCTGTATCATGCCTATATTTAAACAGTACGTAGTGAAACGGAATATTATTATGTAGTAGTAGGCGTTACATGCCGTGTTAATTTGTATCATTCAAGAATGATAAAAGTTAAATGCTGCAATTTAACAAATGCTCTATTCATTTTACGATTTGCAAAGCTGCACGAAGATTTTTTGTAGTATCATTGCGTTAATATCTTCAGGGCTAGCAGGAGCCTGTAGTGAAACTGTACACTAGGATGACCTCAAACGCAGCCTGATTTAATGTGTACACTCACATAGTGTGTACCTACCCGTGTGAGGTGCTGTGTACACTCACAGTGTGTACGTACCAGTCTCTCCTAAGCTTAGATAAGGGTATGCTAGATTAGAAATGCTGATATTGCTAGCTAATGCACTCAGATAAGTTGAGGAACGGGTGGATTTGGTTTGATATACTGAAGTGCAATCTCAGAGCATGTGCAGAACGTGTTTTGTTCACGTATAGAACATGTATAGAGCATGTATAGTAACCCAGTAGTGGAGGGATAGCTTCTAACAACAAGGACACGGGAGGAGACATTTGGGTATGTCTGCTAACACCTGCTGACCTGTCAGTCAATAAACTGTTAGGGGTTGCATCCTGGGGAAGGACCAAAGGGCAACTCCGATTTCTTGAAACAAGAGCCCTTCACCAGCATCTAGACACCTTTGAGGACCTAGCGCGCTATGACTGGCTAGTTTGCTAGGTTTGAAGCCTATCGACTGCATGTAACTAACACTGACAACACAAATAAATTAATACTTAAAATAGGTATTAAACTCTCGATATATATACACTGAGATAAACATTTCTCGGTGCATGTACACTGAGATACACATTTATCGATGTATATACACTGAGAGATAACACCTCTATATATATACATATATATATATATATATATATATATATATATATATATATATATATATATATATATACATACATACACCTTTCACTGTATATACACCGAAAGGTGTGTATATATATATTTATGCTCTTGGTATAAATACACACGTCACGGTATATATAAACACTTCTTGGTGTGTATAAAGTGAACGATGCACAATTCTTGCTGTATATACACACCTCTCAATGTATGTATATACTCACATTTCTCGATGTATATTTATGATGAGGTAACTGTCACTATTGCTTTATTGTGCCCATCTCACTGCCCTCCCCCCTCTCCCCTGCCTTTTCAGGCAACACCAACCTAACCCCGAACATCAGTAGCAGGCTAGATTGACACGTATTGTTCCTTGGTGTACGGCTCAAGTTTGTCTCTCTCAGGCTGACGGGAAAGGGGAGACTAAACTATATAGTGTCTTGACTATGTTCCTGTTATTTCGTAATTGTGTGTTACTTCACGGCTGTAGGATGATTATTCTTGGTTATTTTAATTTAATTCGTAGTTAAATTTACATTGTGAAAGCTGTCTAACCAAACCTAATCTAAGATAATATTAACCTAATTCAACCTAACCTAATTTACGACAAAAATTTGTTTCTGTGCACATATAACCCGCAAATACGAGAAGGGAGCTTACGACGACGTTTCGATCCGACGTGGACAATTTACAAAGTCACACTAACAAAGTTTCTATACTTTTACAAGAATGTTCAGCAGGTAACATTGGGACACGAGTTAGAAATAAATATAGTGAAATCAGGGTGTTGTGTTGAATTGTGAGTGACAAACAGGTAAGACTATGCTGGGCACAATGTAGTACCCTAGGGCACTCCACTCCCCGGGTGACTCCCGGCACTGTGTATGTGCTGAGAGCAACCACCCAATTTTGTATTTGGGTTACCTGGAGGTTATTCCGGGGATCAACGCCCCCGCGGCCCGGTCCATGACCAGGCCTCCCGATGGATCAGGGCCTGATCAACTAGGTAAGGAATGTCATGTTAAGCTGAAGTCTGATACTTTTGAGGCTGATGTTTTTGTTAATGTTAATAAGATATCTTATTAATGAAGATAAGATACCATATATACTAAGCAAATTTCCTAAATTTGCTTGTAACAGATAAGTGAACTATAGATATGTTGATATAAACCCAATGTACGCCTGTTAACCCTTTTCGGGCCTAGTTCCTAGGTTTTTTGTGTATTCATATGCTCTTGCGCTACCGTCCACAGGATGGATATGGGGTACATAATATACTAGCAGCTTCGGTGGCAGAATCTAATAAGGGCGATGTAGTAAGCCGAGTGTTCAAGGTTATGTTGAGGAGGTGGGCGTGGTCTTATTACCATGAATGGTGGTCAGTCCCTAAGTGCAGGTGGCAGTGGTGGTGCAGGTGCTAGTGGTGTAGGTGGTGGTGGTTGAGGTAGTAGTGGTGATGCAGGTGCTAGTGGTGTAGATGGTGGTGGTTCAGGTGGCAGTGATGGTGCAGGTGCTAGTGGTGTAAGTGGTGGTGGTTGAGGTAGTAGTGGTGATGCAGGTGCTAGTGATGTAGATGGTGGTGGTTCAGGTGGCAATGGTGGTGCAGGTGCTAGTGGTGTAGGTGGTGGTGGTTCGGGTGGCAGTGGCGGTACAGGTGGTAGTGGCGGTACAGGTGATAGTGGTGTAGGTGGTAGTGGCGGTGCAGGTGGTAGGTTGTTACTATGGGTCATCATCTGTCAGTAACTCTCCCTGCAGCAAACTCTCCACGGCAGTAGAGTTCCACCCACAAGGTTCCCTTCAACTTAGCCACCAATCAGAGTTCATTCTTGTCTACACTTTCTTATTTTCCCGAGGTCTGATTCCCCAAGAAACTGCCTTTGGCAGTTTAGTAATACAGTAATTTCCCAGCCCCCCTCCCTCCATGAACAACCCATGTTCACCTGAACTCATTTTTTCGCCACAAAATAGATCCAACACACACACATGTTTTTATATGTATATATAAGGAATTAAAAGATTAGTGTATTAGTGTATGTTTGCTCCTGGAGGTGCCATGGGTAAGAGAGGTGGGAAGAAGGTGCCCTGTTTGGTGAGATTGGGCAGGGTAAGGGTTGTGGGCAGGGACGGTGCTGTTTACGTGGAAGGTGGTAAAGGGTGTGGGAGGGGAGGTGTTCTTTTTAGGGAAGGGGGGAGTGGGGTAATTGACGTGGGTAACTGTGCTAAGTTACCAAGGTCAACAGGGTTGAGACACGTGCTGGCTTGGGACAAAGGGTAGACCCGCTGGGCTGGGTGTCAATCCCTCGGGCGGCACCTGCCAAGGTCGCGTGCCCAGGTATATTAAGTTTTTGTGAATGCCATATTACGCACAATGTTTCCTGGCACGTCATAAACCGAGGCTGAACAACGAGCAAGTGAGACGACTTGGAGGGCGAGCCAGTCACTTCCCTTGGAAGTCCGAGGGGACCTGACTCGTGAGAGGGCGGACCAGATAATATCTTGCTGCCAAATGGCGTGCTTCCCACAAGAGCAAAGGAAAGACAGGTTGCAAAACAAGCTTTTATTAGGATAAAGCTCTGGGTAGTTTTATTAAGTCACAAGATAAATGTTCACACAAGGCGAGAAACTGTTGTAACAAAAGCTTGTTGTAAGCAAGTGTGGGTTTATATGTCAGCTGCAACTGACCCGGAATGTCCCCACCACTTATTTCATTACCCGGTGTTCAGAATCCATCCTGGATTATGACACGGAAACATGGCTAGCTTTTATTCCCACTAAATAACTCATAAACTGCTGTTGCACCCAGATTTCTTTTTAGTACAGAGGTCACTTGCAGGTTATGTTGTCTGGAATAAGTCATCCTGAGAAACGATAATTCTCATATGATAGAAATTCCAGCTCTATTGCAACAAAATCTCTGAACCCATATCGGAATATCTGACGAAATCTTCGGTTCTCTACTCAAGTCTTCCAGCTCACAGACCGATTTTCATCCTTCTTGCATGAATTTCATCCTGTGTGATGGAATACGGCACGAGGAGAAAAATAGATAACTTTTGTTCCCAAAATGTGGATATTGTATGTGACTGGATAGTCGTACACTGCGTGTTTATTAAAGCGTGTAAAATAAAATAAAAAAATCCAGCACGAAAATACTGGAGTTCAGGAGAGTTGACCTGCACGACACTGTGATACCATCTGCCTGACAGCAGGAACGTCATGCACAAGGTCTGGCAAGTGCACTTACAGCTGAAAATTATGTTCAGGTATACCTTTGGGAAAAATAATCGTAGGGTATAAAAACCTTTTGTAATTAACATAGTAGGTATGGTAATGGAACACAGCACCAACTCCTGCATGGTATGGTAATGGAAAACAGCACCAACTCCTGCATGGTATGGTAATGGAACACAGCACCAACTCGTCCATGGTATGGTAATGGAACACAGCACCAACTCCTCCATGGTATGGTAGTGGTACACAACAACATTAATCTCCTCCCTGCACGGAAAATTTACCGAAATAAATGTGTCCAGAATCGGTATAAATTCTCGAGCGTTGCTGCAAGACTAGTGACGGAGCTGGGAGGCCCCACCCACCCCAAGAAACTAAATCTTACACCAGTGGAGGAACAGGAATCACACCTACAGTTTGACTGATCAGAGAGCGAGCTGCACTTAGCTCAACCATGCCTTTGAGATGCTTCACCCTGACTGACCCACACTGGTTTAACACTTCATGAAGACAAATACAGTACTGGAAGAGAAGAGAGCCAGAAATTACAATTGCCACTGACAAGATATGTAAACAAATTCTGTTGAATAGGCAGAGTAATCATTCTCGAAAGAAATGGGAATACGGCGCTATATGACCCTGTTGGGTTTAGCGCACAGTTTTGATTATAGTAATAATAATTGAAAGAAAGGGTTAAAGAGAAAGAATAAAAACTCAGTTGTGATTTGGTGATGGTCCTAAACGGATCGAAACGTCGACATAAGAACATAAGAAAGGAGAACCACGGCAGCAGGCCTACTGACCCATACTTGGCACGTCCTTGTCAAATCCAAACCCACTAACAAAAATATTCACCCGCCCCATAAGTTTTGATAATACTATGAACTCATGTATTTATTTAACCTACACTTGAAGCTGCGCAAGATTTTACCTTCAATGACCCTGCTGGATAGACTGTTCCACTTATCGACTACTCTATTTCCAAACCAGTACTTTCCTATATACTTTCTAAATCTAAATCTATCCTCTCCTGAGTGGGGATTTGTGGTGAAGATGCTTAAGACTAAAATTGAAGGATGTAATGAGGCACAGGGATGTCAGGAATAACTACTTGAGTTCCTGAGTGAGGAATCGGTGGAAGCAGATTTCATACGCAGTTTTAGGGAGTAAATCTGGCACGGCACTTGAAACCAAGGATGGTATAACCGCTCGCGGTTTTCTGATCTGACCCTCGCAGATACAAGAAAAAGATATATGTACAAATTGGTGAATTTATGAGCATACAGACTTATACACGCGAGGAAGTGGGGCCAAGAGCTGTGAATCGACCCTCCAACCACGAATAGATGAGTACACACACACACACACACACACACACACACACACACACACACACACACACACACACACACACACATCACGTACACAGACACGCACACGTACGCATGTTGCAAGCAGTACGTGACAACAATAAACATGGGGGAGAAGTAGAGGGTAGAATAACACAGACGCAAACCTTGTATGAAAGAAACAGTACCGCACCTGGTCCATACACACACAGTATACTGTAGCAAATTCACACACACATACACACACACTCAGCGCTTTCATGTGCTTACACATGTATCTTCAGAGGATATATTTGTATATAAGTTTACAGGTCCACACCAATGGAGAATTACTGAAACTAATTGCTTGGCCAACTCTGTGAGAACTAACTCTTTTGACATATTTGTCCTACAGATATGGCTTTCTCAAAGTCTATCGGGGTTAGGGTAATGTCGGAAATCTGGCATACATTGATGGAGTTTTGAGGCTTATTCATGAAAAAAAATCATTTGGATTGTCGATCTTTAGACTGATTAGTGGTTCGCTAAATACAAAGTCGTATTGGAATTTCAGTACCTCACTCATTTCTTTGTTGTCATCTGTATAAGTCCTACCTTGTCTGAGCAAGGACCCGATACTAGATGTGGTATTTGCCTTGTTTTTGGCATATGAAAAGACATATTTCGAACTTCTTTCAATTTCACTAATCACTTTTAGCTCCTACTGTCTCTCCTGGGCCCTGTATGAGTCCTTTAACTTAAGTTCGATACTTTCCACTTCCCAGGTCAGCTCTTCCTTCCGTGTATTAGATAATCTAGCGTTCTTGAGGAGCTCAGTGATTCTTCGTCTTCTGTAGAGGGAGTGTCTTTCTCCAGTTTACTTCTTCTTTTCTTCTTTCTTAGGGGAATATGCCTTGAACATACTTCAGCTACCAGGGAGTTGATCCTTTCAAGGCACTGGTTTGGATCCATGTTATTTAAAATATCTTCCCAACATGGTTCATTAAGACATGGTTCACCTGATCCCAGTTGATGTTCTTGTTGAAGTTGTATTTGGTGAAGACACCTTCACAGCTATGTGGATTTTGCTGATCAGGGCTCCTGTTTGTAAGTCTGAACTTCGATTAGATTGTGAACGGAATTAGTTGTTTTTGATATTATCAAGTATGTTTTCCAGTCTTGTTGGCTCCACTATCTGCTGACTTAGGGTGTGTTTATCACAGAGATTTAGTAGCTCATGTGTGTGTGACCTTTCATCTTCGCTACCTCCAGGGATTGTTTCTGCTATAACATTATTTGCTACATTCTTCCATTTTGTATGCCTTATGTTGAAATCACCAAACAGTAAGATGTTTGGGGATGGAGCTGACGTGTGTCAGTCGCAGAGATAAAAACTGTGAGAAGAAAATCACACGAGTGAAGTGCACTCAGTGCTGAAAGACAACTGCTCTCTGTTTCTGAGCATGCATCCTCTAAGACCTGCTGATACACACAGGTGAGGTGAGTACAGTGAAGAACCGACACTTAGTGCAGAACAAGCTTTTGTTTGGCAAACGTTTTGCTCTTGTATCTTTACTGTTGTCAAAAGTACAATGATTGAATCCCATTCTATTTGTGACTTTTTTTATAGTGTTCTTTATTCACTATTGGTATCTTTGACCTCTTATTGGTGCTCAGAACGTTCTCTCATGCGTTTTAACCCATCAATAAAACGTGGAGAAAGTACATGGGTAAAAATATCTCGCATCAAGTAAAGTCCAATGTGATGTGATGGAGAGAGGCGACCTACTCGTAAATCCTCCTACTCCTTCTTCCATCCCTCCCTCCCTCCTGTTCCTCCCATGGATCAGTAGGCGATGCTCTCGCCTCACACACTGAGCATCCGTGGTTCAATCCCCGGCATACCTGGAGGTTACCTGGAGGTTATTCCGGGTATCAACGCCCCCGCGGCCCGGTCCATGACCAGGCCTCCCGGTGGATCAGGGCCTGATCAACCAGGCTGTTACTGCTGGCCGCACGCAGTCCAACGTACGAGCCACAGCCCGGCTGATCCGGCACTGACTTTAGGTATCTATCCAGCTCTCTCTTGAAGGCAGCCAAGGGCTTATTGGCAATTCCCCTAATGCTTGATGGGAGGCTGTTGAACAGTCTTGGGCCCCGGACACTTATGGTGTTTTCCCTTAGTGTACCAATGGCTCCTCTACTTTTAATTGGGGGGATTTTGCATCGCCTGCCCAGTCTTTTACTTTCGTAGGGAGTGATTTCTGTGTGCAGATTTGGGACCATTCCTTCCAGGATTTTCCAAGTGTAGATTATGATATATCTCTCCCTCCTGCGTTCCAACGAGTACAAGTCAAGTGCTTCCAAGCGTTCCCAGTAGTTAAGGTGCTTGACAGAACTTATACGTGTAGTAAAGGATCTTTTACACTCTGGGTAGAAACGTTGGCCATGTTTCCTTACATCTGCTGTCCCTGTTCACTTAGCAGTAAATAGGTACCTGGATGTTAGTTGACTGTTGTGGGTGGCATCCTGGGGGACAAGATTGAGGACCACAATGGAAATAAGACAGACAGTCCTTGATGATGCACTGACTTGTGTTATTCTGGGTGACTAATATTCCCACAGGTTAAAAATCCGAATAAATCTTATCACACAGCCCCACACTCTCCTCTTTCTCATACTCTCACTTTTCTCTCCCTATCAAACCCTCTGTACCCGTCAGATCCCCCTGTCCCTCTCCTTTGCCCGAAATGCCTAGTCATGCTAGGTGTGATAGTGGTCCTCTCTGTAGCTAGTTTTATATATGTAAACCACACAATATCCTATAATATGTAAACCCTACATTGCAATCTTTATAAAGAATAAACTTGATTTGATTTGATTTGATCTCAAACCCTCTGTACCCGCCAGATCCCCCTCTCCCTCTCCCTCTCAAACCCTCTGTACCTGTCAGATTCCCCTCTCCCTTTCCTTCTGTCCCTCTGTACCCGTCAGATCCCCCTCTACCTCTCAATCTCTCTCTACCCGTCAGATCCCCCTCTCCCTCTCCCTCTCAAACCCTCTGTACCCGTCAGAACCCCCCCCCCTTTCCATCACACCTCCCACACCCAGTGTGGTCAACAAGAGCACTCATGGTCAGCTGGTCCCACGCCCCTCGTTCCACCACCTTTTCCCTCCTAACCCTTATCCTTTTATACCTCCCCTTACACACCACCCCATGAACCCTCTACATTTATTATCCCTCTGTTCCCTACCACCAACAGTAATGGTAACATTCATACATTATTTACGAGGCATGAACCAAGTTTTTCTCACGGTGTAATAACTTTGAACACTTCCAGGATTATATTATCAATAACGATATGACTGTTTTATAGTTATTTATATTTAGACGCTCATAAATTTATCCGCTACTGAAGTTTTACACTTATATATATAAAATATTCAGGTGTAAGGTCATATGTGAGGTGACATCTCAGCCTCATAAGCCTTCTGTTATCTTATTATTTTTACAGTTCCTTGATGTGAGAAATCACGAATTAAGTAAGTTTATTCAGGTATACACAAATACAGTTACATAGATTATCATAGCAGCATATCTGTAGAGAACCTAGGATAACCCAAAAAAGTCAGAGTGAATGTCCCTTAGAAATTCACTATTTTTTTCATATGGATTTTGAACTAAGAGCATGAGGGCTTTCAATGTAATCCCTCATTTAAAGCTAGATCAGTCACTGAATTAACTTACAATTCAAAAACTTGAGGTGGCAATGGGTGCCATAGGTTTGTCACAGAACATAGGTAACATGGCCAGTGTTTCCACTTGTGCTGGCATCGAACCCGGGGTCCCACGGATGTGAGCCGAATGAAGGCGCTACGAAGTGAGGCAATAAATACACAAACGTACTCGCTCCGCTGACCAGACAAAAGCTACAAACTTCACATACATCATTTACTATTATAGAAAATTAGTATATTGAAGACTAGAGCGTTTTGAGATGCGTGTTGCTAGTCATGCCGTTTAATATAGTTTCCCCACAAAATTGATACACTGGTTTTCTCTCATTCATAATACAATAATTTAATTTTTCTGTATATCTTTCTCTTTCCGTAATTCCATCACATGTTATATACGACGAGAGGTGCTCACTTAAATGTGGTTGCAGGGGTCGATTCACAGCTCCTGGCCCCGGTGAGAATTTTACTTTAATTCCCATTTTTGGTATTAAAATATTGCCTGGTGGTCAAAATGTTGCGTGCAGCCGATAGACTTTTAACGCTCTTCACCATTAACCAATTTCATCTCCCTATCTATCTTTCTCCCCGGGTAATTTAATCATCTTTCTGCCCTGGTAATTCCATCTTTCTGCATATCTTTCCTCTTGAGTTATGTGATGGGAAGTTAGCAGCAGAGAGAGACATGATGTGACAGAATATCTGTGGAGTGGGACCATCACACACACACTGACCCAATAACCTTACAACACAGGATTTTCACCACAGCAGAGAAAGCTTAGCCGAGGGAGACATGACAGGAGTGCGTTCCTCCTTCCTAACTACTGATGACCTTCACTACCAACACTGTATATACACCGACGGGTGTATATCTGTCGGTGTATACACCAGTCATGTTGAATCACGGCTGAACATTTCCGGGGACCAGGATTCGGTTCGCTTCCAGCTCAACCCGAATGGTTCCAGGACCGGTTTGCTTCCAGCTCAACCCCAGTGGTTCCAGGACCGGTTCGTCCTCACCGAACAAGATCTTAGATGCAGACAATGATAATAATAATAATCTTTATTTCTACAAGTACATGTATAATCGCCTATATATACACTGTCATTTTAATCTAATATGTCCTAGTGTTGACTATCTTTTTCAATTGAAGTGAAACCCTCATGTCAATTCCTACTCATTTCTAATTCACTTCATAAGCCCACCTTATACGTTTTCTTTATATCTTTATTGATTTTGGTAAAAGTAAGTTTTATATTGATGTGCTTACTTCATTTCGCATATTTGTTACAGTGTTTTTCAGTAAAAAAAATATTTTAATAAATGGTCCTAAGCCATGGCCTGAGTGGCCAGTGTGTTAATCTGGCCATCAACATGAGTCCATATTCAAATTTCTCACAATTACGTACCTATTCATTGGAAATTTATTATTATTAAAAAAAAGATAAAAATCACTTCGCTTTTGAGCGTCGCAGTTGGTAAAGGCTCAATCCTCCATCTGATTACTTAAAAAAGACCAGCTGTAATCAAAACGTATCCACACTAAAATAAGTGTTCTCATACACGGCTGTTGAACATTACTTTTTTTATTTTGCAGGAAAGATGGAGGTGGTGACGCCGTTTACCGTGTGAGAGAAAGGTGAGTTAGTGGGTTGTTTTGTTACCTTATAGAAATGCCATACAACATCGATATGAGGTGGTCAGTCCCCTCAGACCAGGACCCCTTCAGGCCGAGGGACTTATCGCCTCATGTCTAAATATGCACGACTTTTGCTGTCTCCTCTTGTGTTTCGACTGAAGAAGGCAGCTGAGCAGGCGAAGCACTTTAGTAATAAAGATAATAAAAGGTTATCTTTATTACTGTTGTTGGTGTGTTGTATCTTGTCTAAAGCTGCGATCTACCTAAAGCCTATCAGACAAACTTAAATGTCTTAAGTAGCGTTTAAAGTAAATTCTGAGTGTATATACACTGAGATATATACATCTCAGTGTGTGTATATGCTGGAGATACGTACGTCTCAGTGTATATACACTGAGTGTATACACTGGGTAACTTTCATCGTACATACACTGACGGGTATCCATTTCTCAATGTATGTGCATTGTAACACTCCCTCACTCCACAACCTCTCAGCGTGTAACACTCCCTCCACAACCTCTCAGCGTGTAACACTCCCTCCACAAGCTCTCCACCATGTAACACTCCCTCACTCCACAACCTCTCCACTAGAAGCAACTCTTTCCTCTCGCTGCACCAATTACAGTTATTTGTGTATATATATATTTCCCGTGGTGCGACTCTTATCTCTTGCAAGATACATTCTTGGGTGGCAGGTGAACAAGCCAGTCCCACATTACCATTGTTGCAATGGTGGCTCACAGCCCACTTTCTTTTCCCTCTCGTTCCTCCGTCTCAGATCATCGTTTGATTAGCCCATTTACAACTCTCTGTAATATAAATGCGTTTTAATCAAACATATTAACTGGAAGATTTCTCCAGAATCCGACTGCCACCAACATTGTCCGGTATAATATTTACTCCTGTTGTCAATAATATCAAACATATTCAGAGTTCTTTATTATAAAGTGTAAATATTCAATATAATCCACACACGGTCAACAGTGCTGGAAATATCAAATATTGATCCATGTTACTAAACGTTATTTAGTTGTTTTTAACACTGGTCACAGTGCGCTGTGCCCGGTGAGGACAAGTATTAAATTATAATAGTTCAAATGAAAATTTATTGTTGCCATTGAGGAACATATAAGGTAATAACCAGTGTAGTGACTGTGAGGCTTATCACTATGGGGGCGAAACATTGTTGTTAATATGGTACGTACTGTATGGGTGAAAAATTGTAAATAATAAAGGTATGCACTACATCTCTAAAGTGTTCTTACTCCATCGGTGCATCAGTCTGGTGTCTCCAGTTTCCAGGACCTGCAAGCTCTCAGGTGTACATCTGCAAGAGTGCTTCAGCAGATCAGTTTCACCTCGGTGATATTCATCTGCGCAAATCAGACGGAAAATGACACCAAATAAGAAAATATCAATGGTATTACCATAGCTCGTTGTCCACAGTAACTGGAGCCTCAGCTGTACACATCCAGGCTATGAAGTTGAACGTATCCCCAAGCTGAGGGACTGATCACCTCAGACTACTACAAGACTGATGGACTGATTACATCATCTTTATCTCTCCACTGCTTCTTTTGTCTCCTTATGTGCCATCTCTGTATTCGACTGAAGAAGCCCACTGTGTAAGCGAAACGTTTCGGCATAATGATACACAACTGTTGCTCACGTGTCTTACTTATCTAGGTATACAGACTCGTCTTTAACTAACACTTGACCGTCGAAGAGTGATGACTGGATATCAACAATGGAAAATAATTATGTATACGACACAGTGAATCGACATGAATTGACGCGTCAAGGAAACACAGATGACCATTAAAAACAGAAGACTTGCGCACTTTTACAGCTTTGAAGAATACATCACAATACCAGTGGCTGAAACAATTCACACAAAAAAACTGCATTTTGAAGGGACTGAGAGGTGTTGTGTAGCAGAGCAAGGAAGACTGAGATGACGTGTGAGGTGATGAGTAGCAGGGCAAAGAAGACTGAGGTGATAAGTAGCAGGGCAGGAAAGACTAAGGTGATGTGTGAGGTGTTGTGTAGCAGGGCAGGGAAGACTGACTACTCACGATCAACAAAACACTAAACGTGTCCAGGTGTTCCAGTACACTTGGTCACTAAGGACAGAGGGGAAAAAAATAATGCCTGAAGTCTAGGAAATGAACAATTTAAGATTCGTCATGTATGTCAGTCCTGGGAAAGAGAGTTACACCTGAACAACGACTGGAAACCCCCCAGCAGATGAGCCATAAGCATCAGATTACCCTCGTTAAGAGGGAGTTGTAATGACTAGTGAACTTAAACCAGGAATGTTCAGTGTCTGGCTGCTGACACAAAACACACACACACACACACACAATACTAATACACACACACACACATATATATATATATATATATATATATATATATATATATATATATATATATATATATATATATATTCAGCATTACTAATTAGATAATGGGGTGTCAGTGAAAAAGAAAATATCATCCTCACGTCCGGGCAAAAAATCCTGATTTTTTTTTTTTGCGTCTTGTTCAATCATTGAGCAGTAATGATGCAGTAGATCGAAGGTGAAGCGAAACGGTTTACTTCCTGTAGGTGTGTGATGTGTGTACTTATCTGTATGTAGTTGCAGAGGCTGGCTTACAGCTCCTGGCCCCTGTGTGTATGTGCGTGGTAAAGAGAGTCATTGTAGTCATCAATACATCAACTGTAGTTATAGCAGAGCACAAAGTGGAGATTATAGGGAGAACTTCAATGAAGCTGAGGTAGCCATCTGTTGACGTTAGTTACCTGGTTACCTGGAGGTTATTCCGGGGATCAACGCCCCCGCGGCCCGGTCCATGACCAGGCCTCCCGATGGATCAGGGCCTGATCAACTAGGCTGTTACTGCTGGCCGCACGCAGTCCAACGTACGAGCCACAGCCCGGCTGATCCGGCACTGACTTTAGGTATCTGTCCAGCTCTCTCTTGAAGGCAGCCAGGGGTTTATTGGCAATTCCCCTAATGCTTGATGGGAGGCTGTTGAACAGTTTTGGGCCCCGGACACTTATGGTGTTTTCTCTTAGTGTACCAATGGCGCCCCTACTTTTTATTGGCGGCATTTTGCATCGCCTGCCCAGTCTTTTACTTTCGTAGGGAGTGATTTCTGTGTGCAGATTTGGGACCATTCCTTCCAAGATTTTCCAAGTGTAGATTATATATCTCTCCCTCCTGCGTTCCAACGAGTACAAGTCAAGTGCTTCCAAGCGTTCCCAGTAGTTAAGGTGCTTGACAGAACTTATACGTGCAGTAAAGGATCTCTGTACACTCTCTAGATCTGCGATTTCACCTGCTTTGAATGGAGATGTTAATGTACAGCAGTATTCCAGCCTAGAGAGAACAAGTGATTTGAAAAGGATCATCATGGGCTTGGCATCTCTCGTTTTGAAAGTTCTCATTATCCATCCTATCATTTTCTTTGCACGTGCGATCGTGGCACTGTTGTGATCCTTGAAAGTGAGATCCTCATTATTATTATAATCAAAAAAGAAGCGCTAAGCCACAAGGACTATACAGCCGTGAGATCCTCAGACATTACTACTCCCAGGTCCCTTACATTATTTTTCCGCTCTACTGTATGGCCGGAGTCAGTAGTTTACTCTGTTCTAGTTATTATCTCCTCCAGTTTTCCATAACGGAGTAGTTGGAATTTGTCCTCATTGAACATCATATTGTTTACCGTTGCCCACTGGAAAACTTTGTTTATATCTTCTTGGAGGTTAACCGCGTCCTCAGCAGATGACAGCCTCATGCAGATCCTAGTATCATCCGCAAAGGATGATACGGTGCTGTGGTGTATATCTCTGTTTATGTCTGATATGAGGATAAGTAGTGAAGGATAAACATTGCTTGTGTCAGGTGCGTTCTGTTGTTGCTACTTTCTCCTTACAACAGACCAACAGAGTCACCGTTGACTGTCTACCGCCAACAGAACCACTGTGACCAACACTGAAAGTATAGAAAGGATAAACACTCAAAAGTTCACTATTACCAGATCTGCGAAAGAGAAGATTCACGCATTATAATCTGTATATATATATATATATATATATATATATATATATATATATATATATATATATATATATATATATATATATATGCAATAAGATCAGTAAACAGGTAATAACAATGTGCAGAACAACCACTGTGAGAAAATAGTGTAATTTCAGTGACTTTCCTGAAATTATCAAGGAATTATAGTTCCTTGATAATTTCATTACGGTTATACCAATTTCATTGCGATGATACTAACTTCATTACAATTATATTAACCTCGAAATAGTTACACTAACATCATTACAGTTATTTTAACATCATTGCAGTTACATTAACGTCATTAAAATGCCATTTATTCCGAAGTTGATTCTAATGTATACTTGGTGTGTGGCGTCGAAGGTTAGTTGAACCATTAAAGATAATTTCTGTGTAGTGAACAGCGAGGTAAGCGGGTTGGAGGCTCCATCCTCCGTCCTATAATACGCTGTCGAGTCTCTGAACAACCAGGCTGTTGCTACGAGCTTATTGCAGCTGTAGTCAGTGTATGATAGTGTAACATTATCTTTCTCAATGTCAACAGTAATTCTCACACAGGGGGATGTGAATAATTTTATAATGTGTGGGTAAAGGTGCTCGTGTATAGATGTTTTGAAATGTACACATATGTCATTTTTAGTTTCTCAGCTAGTTTTTTTTATTTTTTTTTATTAACTGTTACGACTTAATCTTCACCGTAACAATAGGGGCACAAATAACTCCATTTTTTTTTGTTAGTTTTATTTTATTACCAATCGTTTAGTTTCATTGGTATTTGGTTAGTGAATTAAAATAACCACAAGCAATTATAAATGAAATACTATACAGCAAGAAACCCAATCTTACATTCAAATTCTCATTAACGGAGTATGATACAATAATTTCAATTAATAATCTACTAATCTCACCATTTAACTCTTTTAGAAAGGTCTAGGGTAACGAAATAGTTATCTTTCATAAGTGACATGAATTACCAGACTTCAGGAAACTAATGGTAAAGGCAAGACAATAGACTTAGTATAAAGTTTTAGTTTAAGCTAGGAGCTTTGTGTTGAATACCCGTACCGAGTCAGAGCTAGAAGCTGACTGACTCACTCAACTACTCCATAGTATGACTTCAGCTCGGCCAGAAGGCGACGCGTGGCGTCAATTCTAGAACCACCAATTGGTCACTACAGTAGTGGTTACACATTCGTAATACCTAACCTAATAATAATATATAATATTATAATTATAATAATCATGGGGAAAGATATAATATAATGCAATATAATACAATGAGAGTACTTTTGATGATTCATACTGTACCCGATAATAATATATAGTCGAACCTGCTTTATCTAGCTAGTAATAAAGTGGTTCGCGATATATTGTTACAGAACTTATTTTAACCAGGCCTTTTATTTTTGTATATAATGGAGTGAAGTAGGGGCGCGTAACACCTCCCCCCTCGCGACTGACTGTCGCCATTGACTTGTACTCTGTGGTGGATAGCATCTGTCATAGTAGCAGAGGTTGTAACATAGACAGCAGTCCTACATCATCTCCAGCTTTCTCCACAACATAGATGGTCATAAAAGTACCGACTCATACTGTTAAAATAAAGGTATATTAATAAAAATTTCAAGGCCTAGAGAGGGCATCAGCAATGAGATTATGTTTTCCTTTTATATGGGAAATAGAGATAGAGAAGGGTTGAATTCTCAAAGCCCAACGAAGTATTCTGGCGTTCTTCGATTTCATAGAATTTATGAAGGTCAAAGGATTATGATCGGAGTACACCGATATCTGATGGGTAGAGGATCCTAAATATACATCAAAATTCTCTAGGCATACAACGAGAGCTAAGGCTTCTTTTTCTATAGTTGAATAATTAATTTGGTGTTTCTTTAACTTAGAAGAAAAATAAGAAACGGGTTGTAATAGGTCAGAATTTGGAGCCTTCTGTAACAATGCGGCTCCCAAAGCATACGCACTGGCATCTATTTGTAAGTGGAATGGTTTATTAAAATCAGGACTTAGCAATACTGGGGAAGAGGATAGTAATCTTTTTAAACGATTAAATGCAATTTCACAGTCCTGGGTCCATGAAAACTGTTTTTGGACTTGTTAATTCAGTTAGGGGAAAAATTACCTGTGCAAAATTCGGACAGAACCGATGGTAGTAACCGGCAACTCCTAAAAATCTTGATACGCTTTTCCTATCCTTAGGGGTAGGAAATTCTAAGAGGGCCTTTACTTTGGCGTTCAAAGGAACGACTTCACCTTGTCCAATCCGAAATCCTAAGTATTTAATTTTCGTCTGGCCAAACTCACACTTGGACAAATTCACTGTAAAATTATGTTTACTTAAGGCGTCAAACAAGGCTTTAAGCTGTTTAAGGTGTTGGGGCCAACTGTCGCTGTATACGACTAAGTCGTCTAAGTAAGCTTCTACTCCATTCAATCCGCCCGTAAGTATGTTCATAATACGCTGGAACGTAGAAGCCACGTTACAGAAGCCGAAGGGCATAACGCAATACTTGTATAGACCACCAGGCATCGTAAAAGCCGATATCTCTTGAGCTTTTGGTGACAACGGGACTTGGTAATACCCTCTTAACAAGTCCAATTTACTGATATACTTAGCTCTGGAGACCTTGTCTATTAAGTCGTCAATTCTGGGTATTGGAAACCCATCAGGTACTGTTACAGCATTGACTTTTCTAAAATCCGTACACATACGGGAGGTCCTGTCTGGTTTGGGGACTAGAATGCACGGGGATGCCCAAGGACTGTTACTTGGTTTTATCAACCCGTGTGAGAGTAAGAAGTTCACCTCTGCCTCTAGCTCACCTTGTTTTTTGGGACTCACTCTGTAGGGAGATTGCTTGATTGGAGTAGGTTCTCTGAGAGTAACATCGTGCACAACCAACGTACACGGTTTTGGGACATCGTTGAATAGGTGGAGATTTGCCTTAATCAGGGATTTTATTTCATGTCCTTTGTGCACTTCCAGATTTATCAGTAGAGAATTTAAATTCTTTAAGGCTGTCGAATTGTTCAGAAGAACTGGTATTCCTATCATTTCATCCGAACTTACTGGAACCTGTTCTTGGTTCAGAGGAGTTATAGTAGAAACTGGTGAAACGATTCCTGAATAGGGTTTAATTTGGTTAACGTGATACGTCCGTTGTGAGTTCCTCTTCTTTGGCGTCCTTACCAAGTAGTTCACGTCACTTAGGCGCTTCACAATTTCTAAAGGACCTTCAAATTTGGGCTGTAGAGCATGTCCCTGATGAAATCGTTGAACCAGAACTTGATCTTTTGGTTCAAATGAACGAAGTTTAGTTCGACGATCGTATTCCTCCTTCATCTTACTCTGTGCTTGTCGTAAGTTTTCGGCGGCCAATTCTCTAGCTAGGCTCAGGTGTTCTTTCATTAAGGTAGGAGAGCTCCTAAAAGTCGGCGTTTCTTCCCCGGTCCAAGCTTCTTTGAGAACCTGTACTGGTCCTCTAATTTGATGCCCCTATATTAACTCAAATGGCAAAAACTTCAAGTTGTCTTGTTCGCTTTCTCTTAGGGCAAACAAGAGTAGTGGAATACCTTCATCCCAATCTTTGGAATACTGCAAACAATAGGACCTCATCATAATCTTCAAAGTTTGATGGAACCTTTCCACCACGCCTTGTGATTGGGGGTCGATAGGCCGTCGCATAAACAGTCTTGACCCCTAACTGAGCCAAGGCTTCACAGAAAAATTTTGAAGTAAAATTCGACCCTTGATCCGATTGAACTTCTCTTGGAAATCTGAAGTGAGAGAAGAACTTAATCAGTGCTCTCACTATTAGGCGAGCATTAATCCTCCTGGGAGGAACTGCTTCTGGGTACCTGGTGACTGTGTCCATGATAGTGAACAGGAACTGGTTGCCCTGCCGGATCTTGGGTAGCGGGCCGACACAGTCAATCACCAGACGTGAAAAGGGTTCGCCTCTTACTTGTATAGGGTTCAACGGCGCAGGTGATGGATAATGTGCAGGTTTGCCTACTAGTTGACACATGGAACAGCTTCTTACATACCGTTCCACTTCTTCCTTCATTTTTGGCCATGTGAAGTGCTTAGCAATTTTTCTAAAAGTCTTTTTTTGTCCCAGATGTCCACCTTGAGGACTGTCATGAGCAAACTTACATGCTAAATTTCTAAATGGGGTAGGCAAGACCAGTAGATGATCACTTTTAAGAGATCCTAGTTTCTTTTTCAGTAAGTCCTTCTCCCAATAGTAAGAGCTGTCACTTTTAAGGGCTTCTTCTCCCAACACAGCAAGCTTCCTGAGGTCACTTAAGGAGGGGTCTATTCGGAGTTCTCTTACTAGATCCTCCTTCGAGAATAAATCTATTTCGGAAACCACCGACTTAGGAACTGGTATCGGTTCTGGGTGGATTGTTGGCTCGACACTCGAGCTTTCGTTGAATATGTCTCCTACTCCTACGTCGACGTCGTCCATGACTTCCTCCGATACCAATGGAGAACGCGACTGTTTGGTCATTGCCCGGGTTACTATGCTCAGAGGAAAGAGGGTAGGTTCCGTTCGTCGGGCTTCGATGACGTAATTTTCCTCGGTTGGATTTTCCATAACTATGGGCTCTTTCCATATTCCTTCTTCCGCTAAGTCGTTCCCAATCAATAGGTCTACGTCTTTTATGGGGAAGTTAGTTGGAGACACTCCGATTGACGTCCAGCTTGTAAAAATAGGAGTTTCAACATATAACTTGTACAGGGGTACTCGCGTAGTGGAGCCACCATAAGCTTCCAACAGAGCGTCGAAACCCGTATATGATCCGGCGGGGAATGATAACAGTCCTTCTCTTAATAATGTTAAGTAGGAACCCGTATCCCTAAAGGAATTTACTTGCAACAACTGGCTATCGGTAATTCCTACTTTGCTTTTGGAAAAGTAAGGACTCATAGCTCTTGACAAGTTTAACGATGATACCCATATTCTGCTTAGTCAACTAGGAGGATCTGTTCCTTTTCCTTGGGACAGAGCGTCTACTCTTGGCTCAGACTTCCTTGGATGAGTCGTAGAGGATATTATTTGTGTGGGCAATCTATAGGATGGACTCCTTCCCTGGTCCCTATCACGCTTAAAGCATTGTGATTTGAAATGTCCCAGCTTCGAACAGTACGAACATTTAATTTTTTCCCATGACCTATCTGGTCTATAGGAAGGGCTCGATTGAATTTGGTGTTTTACTTCGGATTTACTTGTTACACAGGAGTGAACGGGTTGGGTAGGTCGCTTACCGAAAGGCTTCGCAGGTTCGGGTCTCATTGCTGGTTTGATAACCTGGCTGCTTTCAGATTGTACCAACCTCTGGGAAATCTCAAAGTTGTCTGCCAGCGTGGCAGTCTCTAACAACGTCGTTTGCGGATGGCCAACAAGATACTGGCGAACTCCCTCTGGAAAATTTCCATACAAATCTTCTAGTAACATTAATTGCGATAGATCTTTTAAATTCGTGACCCCGAGAAGCTCGACACCAACGTTCAAACGCCACTGCTTTCCCTCGGGCAAAATCTAAATAAGTTTGTCCTGTTTGCCGTTTCATGGAACGAAAAGCTATTTGGTAACTAATAGGGAGCATGTCATATGCTTCTAAAATAGTTCTCTTTACTACGTCGTACTGGACATAAAACTCATATGGTAAGGAGGCGACACAAGACTGCGCCTTTCCATATAGAGACGTGTGCAGCAATGTGGCCCATTTGTCTTTGGGCCAGCCCATTGAACGTGCCTGATTCTCAAAAATTTCAAAGAATTCATCTAAGTCTGTTTTGTTAAACTTAGGTACCATCACAGCTGCTTTATGCAAGTCAAACCCGGTTACCGTGCTCTTCACGTCTCTTCCGGAACTCTCTTCTGCTTTGTTTCAAAACGAAACCTTTCACTCCTAAATTCTTCCTCGTTTAGACGTCTTCTAGCTTCGATTTGAGAGTTTTGTAATAGTAATATGCGTTCTATTCTCTCTAGTTGTTCGGACGTGAAATTCCCAAGAGGTAATGACACCGAGGGGAATTCGGGCGTCTTCTCCGGAAGTATTTTGGGACGAGCACCAGTCCTAAAATTATCCCCGTTATTTAACTGAGGGTTCGTTCCAACCACCGATACATACTCCGGGGAAATGAACGGGGGAGAGCTTTGAGACTGGATTGAGTAGTAAGGCCTCGTAAACCCTGGCTCAACTTCATTATTTAAGGCAGTTCCCGTCCGTGGGATTTCTACTTCCTCGAACTGAGAAATAAAACTATCTTCCGAATCTAATTCTGGCATTGCTTGGGATTTCGGAAATAATCTATCCTTAATTAGGGACCTAAGAGTCTCTGCGCTATGGTATCTATTATAAGGTATATCTAACTGTCTAGCTATTTGCCAACACGTCTGTAATTTTAGTGTCAAGAGTAGCCTCTGTTAATTCATCTAATAATGACTTAATTTCTGGATCCATTTTCTTAATTCTCGCAAGGGAGCTTAATTTTAATGCAAAACAAATATGTACTTCAGGGTAAGTAGCTCCCGGACAGACAACCCATTTGTTACGACTTAATCTTCACTGTAAGTGGCAGATGCAGTTTAATATAGACAAATGCAAAGTTCTAAATGTTGGACAGGACAATAACCATGCCACATATAAACTAAATAATGTAGATCTTAATATTACGGATTGCGAAAAAGATTTAGGAGTTCTGGTTAGCAGTAATCTGAAACCAAGACAACAGTGCATAAGTGTTCGCAATAAAGCTAATAGAATCCTTGGCTTCATATCAAGAAGCATAAATAATAGGAGTCCTCAGGTTGTTCTTCAACTCTATACATCCTTGGTTAGGCCTCATTTAGATTATGCTGCACAGTTTTGGTCACCGTATTACAGAATGGATATAAATTCTCTGGAAAATGTACAAAGGAGGATGACAAAGATGATCCCATGTATCAGAAACCTTCCCTATGAGGATAGACTAAGGGCCCTGAAACTGCACTCTCTAGAAAGACGTAGAATTAGGGGGGATATGATTGAGGTTTATAAGTGGAAGACAGGAATAAATAAAGGGGATGTAAATAGTGTGCTGAAAATGTCTAGCCTAGACAGGACTCGCAGCAATGGTTTTAAGTTGGAAAAATTCAGATTCAGGAGGGATATAGGAAAGTACTGGTTTGGTAATAGAGTTGTGGATGAGTGGAACAAACTCCCAAGTACCGTTATAGAGGCCAGAACGTTGTGTAGCTTTAAAAATAGGTTGGATAAATACATGAGTAGATGTGGGTGGGTGTGAGTTGGACCTGATAGCTTGTGCTAACAGGTCGGTTGCCGTGTTCCTCCCTTAAGTCAATGTGACCTGACCTGACTAGGTTGGGTGCATTGGCTTAAGCCGGTAGGGACTTGGACCTGCCTCGCATGGGCCAGTAGGCCTTCTGCAGTGTTCCTTCGTTCTTATGTTCTTATGTTCTTATGTAACAATAGGGGCACAAATAACTCCATTTTTTTTTTGTTAGTTTTATTTTATTACCAATCATTTAGTTTCATTGGTATTTGGTTAGTGAATTAAAATAACCACAAGCAATTATAAATGAAATACTATACAGCAAGAAACCCAATCTTACATTCAAATTCTCATTAACAGAATATGATACAATAATTTCAATTAATAATCTACTAATCTCACCATTTAACTCTTTTAGAAAGGTCTAGGGTAACGAAATAGTTATCTTTCATAAGTGACATGAATTACAAGACTTCAGGAAACTAATGGCAAAGGCAAGACAATAGACTTGGTATAAAGTTTTAGTTTAAGCTAGGAGCTTTGGGTTGAAGACCCGTACCGAGTCAGAGCTAGAAGCTGACTGACTCACTCAACTACTCCATAGTATGACTTCAGCTCGGCCAGAAGGCGACGCGTGGCGTCAATTCTAGAACCACCAATTGGTCACTACAGTAGTGGTTACACATTCGTAATACCTAACCTAATAATAATATAATATAATACAATATAATACAATGAGAGTACTTTTGATGATTCATACTGTACCCGATAATAATATATAGTGGAACCTGCTTTATCTAGCTAGTAATAAAGTGGTTCGCGATATATTATTACAGAACTTATTTTAACCAGGCCTTTTATTTTTGTATATAATGGAGTGAAGTAGGGGCGCGTAACATTAACACATCGGTTTTTTCCCACCAAGGCAGGGTGCCCTGAAAAAGAAAAACTTTCACCATCATTCACTCCATCACTGTCTTGCCAGAAGGGTGCTTTACACTACAGTTTTTAAACTGCAACATTAACACCGCTCCTTCAGAGTGCAGGCACTGTACTTCCCATTCCAAGGATGAAGTACAGTGTCTCTATCACCATATTTACCTTCAGTTTTGTAAGGACACAGAGACACGTGTAAAATAAAGTCAATACCCGATCAATCGGGCTGGTCAAGGATTGAGCCGTGGGGGCGTTGACCCCTGGAATACCAGGTAGACCAGTTTACATTGTTCCTGAAGATACCATAGTGATTTTGGATGTACGTAAGTTTATTTAGGGACAGATACACATAAATACAGTTACACAAATTATCATACGTAGTAATATATGTGTAAATTACTTAGGATAACCCCCAAAAATAATCGGAGTGACTTATTTATATTCAACGTTGAAGAGTGGTTTAAGTGCTCTATTTTCCCGTCAATTATGAAAGTATCAACACCTGACGCAGTTATTCATTCTCAGGTGTTGACGTGTTGAGGAAGCCAAGAGCGGCCACAGTGGGGAAGTGGACGCTGACAGATGTCTGTGGCCACACAGGCCACAGCAATATGGTAAAACTAGTCACAGCTGTGGTGGTGGTGGTGTTGATGGGTGTCGGGTTGGGACAGGCCAGACCGCAGGATGTGCAGGCCAGACCGCAGGATGTGCAGGCCAGACTGCAGGATGTGCAGGCCAGACCACAGGATGTTCAGGCCAGACCGCAGGATGTGCAGGCCAGACCGCAGGATGTGCAGGCCAGACCGCAGGAGGTGCAGGCCAGGACGCAGCACACCCCAGTAACTCAGGAGGCCTTCAGCAGGACTCCAGACGGTGTCTGGCCACACTTGGACACACAGGAGAGATTTGTTATCGCCGACCCTCAACCTCACCAAGTAAGACTCTCATTTTTCTCTTTTAGATTAAGTGAAAGAGTGTGTCTGTAAATGTCGCAATTATTGTATAAACTAATATCAAGAATACTTTAATCCCTGAAATAGAGAAAATGCTCTTTATATATATATATATATATATATATATATATATATATATATATATATATATATATATATATATATATATATATATATATATATATATATATAAAGTTTTGGAGTGAGATTAACAAGTTAAGAAAGCCTAGAGAACAAATGGATTTGTCAGTTAAAAATAGGAGAGGAGAGTTATTAAATGGAGAGTTAGAGGTATTGGGAAGATGGAGCGAATTTTTTGAGGAATTGTTAAATGTTGATGAAGATACGGAAGCTGTGATTTCGTGTATAGGGCAAGGAGGAACAACATCTTGTAGGAGTGAGGAAGAGCCAGTTGTGAGTGTGGGGGAAGTTCGTGAGGCAGTAGGTAAAATGAGAGGGGGTAAGGCAGCCGGGATTGATGGGATAAAGATAGAAATGTTAAAAGCAGGTGGGGATATAGTTTTGGAGTGGTTGGTGCAATTATTTAATAAATGTATGGAAGAGGGTAAGGTACCTAGGGATTGGCAGAGAGCATGCATAGTTCCTTTGTATAAAGGCAAAGGGGATAAAAGAGAGTGCAAAAATTATAGGGGGATAAGTCTGTTGAGTATACCTGGCAAAGTGTATGGTAGAGTTATTATTGAAAGAATTAAGAGTAAGACGGAGAATAGGATAGCAGATGAACAAGGAGGCTTTAGGAAAGGTAGGGGGTGTGTGGACCAGGTGTTTACAGTGAAACATATAAGTGAACAGTATTTAGATAAGTCTAAAGAGGTCTTTGTGGCATTTATGGATTTGGAAAAGGCGTATGACAGGGTGGATAGGGGGGCAATGTGGCAGATGTTGCAGGTGTATGGTGTAGGAGGTAGGTTACTGAAAGCAGTGAAGAGTTTTTACGAGGATAGTGAGGCTCAAGTTAGAGTATGTAGGAAAGAGGGAAATTATTTCCCTGTAAAAGTAGGCCTTAGACAAGGATGTGTGATGTCACCGTGGTTGTTTAATATATTTATAGATGGGGTTGTAAGAGAAGTAAATGCGAGGGTCTTGGCAAGAGGCGTGGAGTTAAAAGATAAAGAATCACACATAAAGTGGGAGTTGTCACAGTTGCTCTCTGCTGATGACACTGTGCTCTTTGGAGATTCTGAAGAGAAGTTGCAGAGATTGGTGGATGAATTTGGTAGGGTGTGCAAAAGAAGAAAATTGAAAGTGAATACAGGAAAGAGTAAGGTTATGAGGATAACAAAAAGATTAGGTGATGAAAGATTGGATATCAGATTGGAGGGAGAGAGTATGGAGGAGGTGAATGTATTCAGATATTTGGGAGTGGACGTGTCAGCGGATGGGTCTATGAAAGATGAGGTGAATCATAGAATTGATGAGGGGAAAAGGGTGAGTGGTGCACTTAGGAGTCTGTGGAGACAAAGAACTTTGTCCTTGGAGGCAAAGAGGGGAATGTATGAGAGTATAGTTTTACCAACGCTCTTATATGGGTGTGAAGCATGGGTGATGAATGTTGCAGCGAGGAGAAGGCTGGAGGCAGTGGAGATGTCATGTCTGAGAGCAATGTGTAGTGTGAATATAATGCAGAGAATTCGTAGTTTGGAAGTTAGGAGGAGGTGCGGGATTACCAAAACTGTTGTCCAGAGGGCTGAGGAAGGGTTGTTGAGGTGGTTCGGACATGTGGAGAGAACGGAGCGAAACAGAATAACTTCAAGAGTGTATCAGTCTGTAGTGGAAGGAAGGCGGGGTAGGGGTCTGCCTAGGAAAGGTTGGAGGGAGGGGGTAAAGGAGGTTTTGTGTGCGAGGGGCTTGGACTTCCAGCAGGCATGCGTGAGCGTGTTTGATAGGAGTGAATGGAGACAAATGGTTTTTAATACTTGACGTGCTGTTGGAGTGTGAGCAAAGTAACATTTATGAAGGGGTTCAGGGAAACCGGCAGGCCGGACTTGAGTCCTGGAGATGGGAAGTACAGTGCCTGCACTCTGAAGGAGGGGTGTTAATGTTGCAGTTTAAAAACTGTAGTGTAAAGCACCCTTCTGGCAAGACAGTGATGGAGTGAATGATGGTGAAAGTTTTTCTTTTTCGGGCCACCCTGCCTTGGTGGGAATCGGCCAGTGTGATAATAATAATAAAAAAATAATATATATATATATATATATATATATATATATATATATATATATATATATATATATATATGTCGTGCCGAATATGTAAAACTGGTTAATTAGCAAGAACTCATTTAAAATTAAGTCCTTTCTGAAATTTTCTTTTTTACGTTTAAAGGGATATATTTTTTTTCATTAATGTTAATGTAAAAAATTTTCATTTTGCACCAAAAGAATCTTAGAAAACTTACCTAACCTTATTATAACAAGAACAATTTATTTTAGCCTAACCTAACTAAATATATTTTAGATTTGTTTACAATAATTTAATACTAAACAAACACAGTGAAATATTTGTTTTTCGTTAAGTTCAGAATGATTTTGGCGAAATTATTGCATACACAAATTTTTACTTGTCCTATATGGCAAGATGAACGTTGCTATTTAAGCCAAGATCGCAAGTTCTGCCTATTCGGCACGACATATATATATATATATATATATATATATATATATATATATATATATATATATATATATATATATATATATATATATATATATTGTAACCACAAACGAGCGGTATTGAATCAGAAACAACACTGCGACTAGCCGAGGATTCGAACTCATGTTATTTTGCCCCTGCCTCGTGGTGAGCGAAAATTACATGACGCTCTAACCCACTGGACCACGCAATCCTACAAAAATCAAGTACCCAGCAGAGCTAGGTATTTTACCTTGATCCGAGGACATACGGTAGTGTGGGTGCCTCTGAGCTAATTTCATTGTAATCCCCGTTTGGTGTACTAGCCTCCACGAGCAGTATGTACCGGCTAGTCGCAGTGTTATCGATTCACTACCAGTCGTTCGGGGTTACAATAATATATATACTGCTCGTGGAGGCTAGTACACCAAGCGGGGATTAGAATGAAATTACCTCAGAGGTGCCCACATCACCGTACATCCTCGGATCACGGTAAAACACCTAGCTCTGCTGGGTGCTTGATTTTTGTAGGGTTGTGTGGTCCAGTGGGTTAGAGCGCCATATGATTTTTGGTCACCACGAGGCGGGCCAAAACGACGTTGGTTCGAATCCTCGGCTAGCAGGTCTTGGCCTGTAAATGAGCCGAGAAAGAGCACCAGCTCTTAGCCTATTAACCGAACTGTTTAAATTTTCTCGTTATTTACAGGCCGAGCACCAATGGGGTCCTCCCCTGTGGGCAGGTCAACCAGAACTCAGGTCCAACCTGCCATGGAACACCACCCCGAGGTACCACAACTACCCACCATTTTATTAATTATTTGATTATTATTATTTACATTTATCTTCATTAAATGTCACTCTAGTTAATGTCATTATTTTTATCAATAAGAAAATCTGTATTATACGATGACACGTAATTATTCTTTTAGTTACTAATTAATTACTCATTCTGTATCAATTATACACTAATTTTAATTATTCATCTCCCTTAATTAGTCTTGTATCTTAATTACTATTCCATTTTCTTTATTTGTTTTAATTACTTATATATTTTCAACCTATATATTAATTAGTTCGGTATATTAAATGCTCATCTCTCTTAATTAGTCTGTCTTAATTGTGATTTTTAATTATTTATTTTTGAATGGTTCCTCTATGTTAATTTCTTTTTAATCTTAATTTCTCCTGTATCTTATTTATGCCGTTATCTCAATTACATTTTCATTTTAATTACTTCTCCATCTTAATTATGCCTCTGTTTTAGTTACTTCTCAACTTCAATTATTCCTATATCTTAATTACTTCTCTATCTTAATTACACTTTTGCTATATTCTTTTATCTTAATTACCCTACACTTCTATGAACAAAGGGCTAAAGAGCCTGATCTATTTTTACTTTGTATATAGAATTATGAATTAAAATTACACACACGCCCACAGCAGGACTCGAACCTGCAAACTCTGTATCAGAGTCCACAGTACTTTACCTGGTGCCCCGGGGTGTGAGGAAACATCGCCTAGCTCCAGCTAGGCGCCCATACTTGTCTGGGGACTGGCTCAGTGGTAGAGTACTGTGGACTCTGATACCGACTTTGCAGGTTCGAGTCCTGCTGTGGATGTAGAGACAAAGTCTGTAAATAATTTCTACTGTTTGCGAATTGTTAAGCATATATATATATATATATATATATATATATATATATATATATATATATATATATATATATATATATATAATGTCGTGCCGAATAGGCAGAACTTGCGATCTTGGCTTAAATAGCAACGCTCATCTTGCCATATAGGACAAACGAAAATTTGTGTATGCAATAATTTCGTCAAAATAATTTTGAACCTAACGAAAAAAAATATTTCACTGTGTTTGTTTAGTATTAAATTATTGTAAACAAATTAAAATATATTTAGTTGGGTTAGGCTAAAATAAATTGTTCTTGTTATAATAAGGTTAGGTAAGTTTTCTAAGTTCCTTTTGGTGCAAAATTATAAATTTTTACATTAACATTAATGAAAAAAATATGTCTTTAAACGTATATGAGAAAATTTTAGAAAGGATTTAATTTTAAATGAGTTCTTGCTAATTGACCAGTTTTTCATATTCGGCACGACATATATATATATATATATATATATATATATATATATATATATATATATATATATATATATATATATATATATTATATATATATATTATATATATATATATTATATATATATATATATTATATATATATATATATATATATATATATATATATATATTATATATATATATATATATATATAATATTATATATATATATATATATATATATATATATATATATATATATATATATATATATATATATATATATATATATATATATATGCAATACTGCGACCAGCCGGGACATTTAACCCGATTCTTGGGAACTTAACTAACCTCCCGACGCCTTACACCACTTATCGTGAGTTTGATTCCCAGCTTATCATAGTATTGTATTTACTTAAAAACCACTTTGTTCTGTGGATGCAAAAAATATAAAAGCATCAAGAATTGTATATATTTGCATATCTCCTGGACACTCAGACAACCTCTGGCTGTGTACTGTTACTTAACTGGCCTTGCGACAGCTTACCCAGCAATACAACTGGCAGGAAAGCTGATGCAAAACAACGTAAATATCCGTTTCCCATTCTTCCAGAAAGGAATTTTGCCTAATGGGGAATTATCCCCCATTATTTAGGTAGATTGAGAAGGGAGGGATCTGAAGTCTTAGCCAAGCCACTCTGGAAGTACGAACCTATCAATTTTCCACTACCATCGTCACCTTAAGGTGACCCAGTGTAAGAGAAAACACATGGAAGTTTTTAGCGACAGATTGTTTGGATATCTAAGAAACAACTAACTCTCAATCAAGAATTGAATTGTTCAACTATAAACAGCTGACTTTCCAATCTGTTGTAATACTGTATGCTGTATAGCCCTTGTGGCTTAGCGCTTCTTTTTGATTATAATAATAATGTAATACTGTATCCGTCAGACTTGGGAAAACTATTTTGGGAATGCCGTCATTGGTTGGGCAGCATTACGCTTGCGTTCTCAATGAAGCTGAGTGTCTGTAATAAATTACACTGTAACTACGCAATTAAAAATTAATGCTGTGCTCCACCCAAGACCTAAAGCTCATAAGTATAACTTCATCACAATTTAGAAATCAACATTTGTTTACTAATCAGAGTTGCATGTGACAGGTGCTTTGGCACCAACTCTGAACCCTGGTTTTTAATGGCGACTAATGCTTTTGGATGCAATATCATAATGCCAAGGATAAAAATAAAGGCATATGCTGCAAAACAAACTTTCATTGAGATAACATTTGTGTACAGCCTTATAAAGTCATAGCAAAAAGTTGTCCCAATAATAGTTTCTTTTGCAAATTGTCTCTTTGCCTTTAGACATAAGTTTTTTTTCACAAATCTCTGCCTTGTTATCCCTTCTAAGACTTGTTTGCCCATCCCTCAACTACTAACAATGCACGAGCTCTCTAAGCATGTACCTATGTTCCAAATAACGAATGTGGTTGTTAATTTGTTTAAACTAACTAGCAGAATAATCGAATAATTGCATGTGCTTGCCTAAAACTAAGAGACTGATCTCAAGTTATTTTGTGTTGTCTTAGAAGCATTTTGCAATTTCTTTCAGAATTTTTCCCTCGACTTCTGAAAGAGAAAGAAATTCTGAGGAGTTTCGCAACCACCTGTCAGCACCATCTGCATTTTTCACTCTTATTCCCTCCTCCCCACCATCACAGTCCCTTGCTGTTACTCATCAGGACGATGGTAACATATCTTCCTCCCTGCCCCTTCTACATTCTTTCTCTCCTTCCTCCTTTTTCTCTCTATCCTCTCTGCATGCCTCACATAGAATTCAATATGAGTTCTCGCTGGCTTCTCTCACCGCCCATCCTGGACCAATGCTCAAACATACGGTCGCAAAACGATCCTCCTTCCCTCCAAGTGTTGAATCGAACTCCTTTCAAGCAAAACGGAAATGGCCCTCTGCCCCTCCTAAATCAGAACCCAAAGATGGCACACAACCAGAGCCCACTGACGACTCACTCCCAGGGTATGACGACAACACACCCGTGAGACCCAGTGAAGGTACACTTCCAGGGTCTGATGACAACACACCCCTAAGGCCCAGTGATAAGACACTCCTAGGGTCTAACGATGACACACTTCCAGACCCCACAACACCTGCAAGTCAACACAGCACCTTGACTGCACCTGTGCTACATCGACGAATGTTACAACACCCCAGCAATGATAATCAGCATGTACACAGCCCAGCACAAACATCAGGTAGGAAACAGGTAGGCCACAGAGGCCTGAATTACAGACGGCTCAAACTACCCGGAGAGAGGTTTCCCTGGAGACGACCAAAACTACCTTCTGTGACAAAGTCATCCCCAAACCCTGACTCCCTACCAGACAACACAGATGGCACAGGTGCCATAGACGACCACGTCTCACCCACACCACAACGACGAGGCAACACTTCCAAAAGTAACATGGACAGGTAGGATAACAGGGGTACTTGGTATCTATATTACTAGTAGTGTGACCCATCTACACACACTCTCTGTAGGGGCCAGGCAAGGCATATGGATGCCTATTTAAACCTGCTCCCCCTGTTCATTTTCCAGTAAACAGGTTTGTTTCCAGGAAAAAAGGAGAGGAAAGAGTTATACCTTAGTTTTGGCCAGGCTTTGAAACAAAGCTCAGATAGGATAACAGATCTTAGTTTGTAAATGAACTGAGGTAGGATAACAGCTCTTAGCCTGTAAATGAAATGATGTAAGATAACTACTCTGAACCCGTGAAGACGACCTCTTAATAAACAAAGTCACACCTGCAGTTAACTCAATTATCCCTGATGAGTGACCACTATATCTTCTCCAGCCTAGAACATGGCAGAGGAGGCCATCATGGCAATATCTACCATTCTGGATTTAAAAACATTTTCTATATACCTTCCTTCTGCATGTTTCCTGCACATTCATTGTGTGTTCACTGCACGTTCTTCAAACTATGGCTACTCTTACATTCACGGAGAGTCATTCAAGTCTGTCATTATTTTTGTTATCTGTGTTATGAACAGGCTAACTGCACATGAGGGCTGCCTGTGCATCTCAAGCATAGTGCCACAAGAACCCATCCAAGACATATAGTCCATAAACCCAAGATAAGTGGTAATGAAATCACCAAACAAGTGATTTTTTAATCATTAATGAAACTGCAGCTGGCCGAGACTCGATCCCACATCACCTTGTCCCATCCCGTGGAAAGCAGGATAACGTTCCCAGTATTCAAACGGGAGTAGACTGAAATGGCCACGTATGCCATTGCAACATGAAGCAAGTCTAGTTCGCTAGGCTCATGTTGTTTGTAGGATTGATGGTGTAATGGTTAGAGCATCACGAATTTTATCCTGTTTCCTACAGGGCGGGACAAGGTGATGCAGGATTGAGTCTCGGCCAGCTGCAGTTTCGTTAATGATATGGGACACCACGAGAGTAGTTGTATTTTTTAATTACAGATAGATAATTATAAATATGCAATAATAGTGATGAAAATTTTCTTAGAAATTGCACAGATGTGAAATAAAAGGAAATGAAGGTAATGTAAAGATTATTATATATCGTATTAGTAATGTTCTTATCCCATTGTATTACTTAGATTGCTAATATATTCATAAAAAGTGCTAAACCTTTATGGACTATTAACACTGTAATTAAACCAGTCATCCATAGTGACAGACTGAGCACAGTGCCCAAATGAATTATTTTATGTACCCACAATATGGTGCCAAATGCAGTTTTTTTTTTGTACCCACAGTATGATACCAGATGTTATTATTCCATATACTACCTGCAGAACACTGAAGAACCAACAACCCACCAGCCGGCTTAACCACAGCCTGAGACTCCATCCGTACCGTGGCACCTACCCCTTCGAGTCAGAGGTCCGTGGGGAAGGCTACCATTCCAGGATTCGGTTTGACCCCTTTGGTAGTGGGGTGCCTCTAAAGGACCAACACGCACCTAGGAGCCAAACCTTCGGCAACTGGTCACCCCGCCCAGTTCCATCAGCTCAAGGAGAAGCATTTAGCCAGTTTCCTCCAGCAGACCGACCACCGCAACCCCCATCCTTCCCTCCTTCCCCTGCCCGACATCCAACACCTCCCTCCTTCCCTCCTGCCCCTCTTCAACACCCACAGCGCAGGAGGCCTGCATCCATGACTGCTTCCAGCTTTGCACATCAACTTCCTGGGTACCAGCATCCACCTATCAGAAAGCAGCCACACACATTTCCAGCAAGTTCTCATGTGTCTCCTCTGCATTCCTCTCTCACACCTCCTTCTCCTCCTCCTCCTCCTCCTCCTCCTCCTCCTCCTCCTCCTCAGCCTCCTTCCTCTGTTCCACCTCCTTCTCCTGCACCTCCTCCTTTTGCACCTTCTCCAGGCATGAGCTCTGCAAGACCATTTTTGCATCCCAGTAACCTGGCTGCTCTACTGGAAGGTGACAGTGTAGGTGACAGCTCTACACCTGACAGTCTCGATGATGGAATCCCACCTGCCAGCACTGATGGAATCCCACCTGCCAACACCAATGATGGAATCCCTCCTTCCAACACTGATGATGATATCCCACCTACCAACACTGATGATGGAATCCCACCTGCCAACACTGATGATGGAATCCCACCTGCCAACACTGAGGATGATATCCCACCTGCCAGTGAGGATGAGGGGGCCTTGTTCGCCAATGTGAATGATAACCACTCACCTGCCAGTCAACATGAAGGGACCTTGCCTACCAGTTCACATAATGATCATTACCCTGCTAATAATAATGGCCCCCCAACTGCTGATGACTATGATGTACCCCACACTGATGCTCCACTACTCCATGCTCCAGCTGGCTTTGATGCTGATAGAATTCATGTGGGTCCACAGGAAAGAGGACCTTCCAATTTCGAGTATGACTATCCAAGTATTCCTGTCTTCAATGACGGCCCGGAAAGAGAGGAGAGTGCAGACATTTTAGAACCACCAAGCCAAGACAGTGAGCAGCAGCCACCGGTGGGTCCTGGCAAATCCATCAAATCACAGTCATACAGTAACGACCGCCTTTCTCTGATAAACACCAGGGAAGAAAAGCTTTCCACTTTGCCTCCACCTCCACCTATACCTCCTCCTCCACCTCATCCTTTATCCCCAGCAACTTCGGCTGACTCCCAAAACTCATCTCTACATGAACATGACACCGGGACAGCTGCTGCTGTACAAGATGACATGATCGAGATGTCGTCCGGGGACTATGGCAATGATTACTATGACAAGCTTTACGATGAGTTTCTAGACATGTACTATGACTACGATGAGTCGTTATCGCCTACAACTTCTGCGATGCCAGAGGCAGATGTGATGCACCAGCCCTCACAGCCCCCACCTTTAAGTAACCTGACCAGTGAAAGTCATGCAACACACATCCCCTCTACAATAGCGATGCCTTCATCGCCTTCCCCAACCACTATAGCTCCAGCAACAGCACCATCATCAACTTCGACATCTACTACTACCCCTACATCAGTGACAACACCAACACCAACTACCATAACTACCACCACCACCACCACTGCTGCACTTCCTTCTACAACATTACCCCCAACCACCACCACCAGCACTACAAGTTCTACTACTAGTACTCCTGCAACTTCCACTACTAGTACTACTACAACTTCTACTAGTACTACCACGACAACTACAGCAGCTACAACAAGTACAATCCCTTCTACAACTATAAGTTCAACAGCCCCAATCAACAAAGCATCTGCAGAACCTGGTGAGGGGAAATTTTCAAACAGTACAAAAGAGGTGCATCCAGCAGAAGTGGAAAAAGGCTCATTCATAAGTATGGGGAGCGAGGAACAGCCTCTGGGTAGTGACTCTGCAGGCAGTCAACGGGTCCCCAAGCAAGAGACTCACCGTCCCATCGTCAGGGATCCACCATTCTCAAGATTTGGTAATATTAAATACACTTTTATTGGGACAATGCTTCGTGCTAAGGAGGGCTTCTATAAGTCATTCAGAGGTGTACATCCAACACATGTAAATACTTTTGGAAGATAAGGTGGAAAGTTAAGTGGAGTGTGTAAAGTGGGTGAAGCCATAGGTTTGAAGGTGAGGGTCTAGAAATTGATGCTAGACTGCAATGTCACCCGATCAGAATTGTTGATTTGTTGATGTGGGTAATGTAAGGTCAGGTTCCTGGGTCGGGAGTCAGGATATCTCTGCTGGGGTTGAGTGGGTATATCACCTGGTCACGAGTCGGTAACTGTCCACACAAGTACCTGGAGTTTACCTGGAGAGAGTTCCGGGGGTCAACGCCCCCGCGGCCCGGTCTGTGACCAGGCCTCCTGGTGGATCAGAGCCTGATCAACCAGGCTGTTGCTGCTGGCTGCACGCAAACCAACGTACGAGCCACAGCCCGGCTGGTCAGGAACTACAGAACAAAAACACGGTGCCTTAAACTTGCAAAACTATTAGTGCAGCTCATATAGTTACTGTCTCACGACCAGGTGATATCCCAGCACACACCCTGCCACCGACTCATAGACCTGACCTACCTAACTGGGGTCTACCTGGAGGGTGTTCCAGGGGTACTGCATTACACACATCACTAATTCCTGATCAGATGGCATCACCAGCCTACCACCAGTTGCCGGATCCTTACCTAGAAATCTGAGATCTGATCCCCTTTACACACTCCATTTAACTTTCCTCCTTACATTCTAAGTATATATGTGTGTGGGATGTACACCTCCATGATTTAAAAAAAAAAGAAAACTCCCCTTGGAATGAAATGTCACAATAAACTCTTGTAATCTGACGTATGTTTGTCTTCCTGTTCATAATACGGCCTTCACCCATCATTGTCTTATATCTTGAATTAATATCCGAGGCTTAGGTGCAAAACAAATATTTTTACCACAACAATGTTTACATTAGAAAACTAATCTGTAACTTACTGGATCTTTGGGCTGTGATAGGATCCCACTGTTACCTCAAATAACTTATTTTTACATGACTATTTTTGCCAAAATAAGGACAGGGTATCATTTTTTATTTGATGCTACAGTCCTCTCAGTACAACTGGAGGAGGAAAAAACTCTTTAACCTCTAAGACTAGGTAAATTATATGGTTAAAATAGCTTTAATATATGTGGCACAGTGGTCTCGTTCTGGTCTTCTGTCCAAAGATTCAGCAATTTGAGGCCTCTGAGATTCCGTCCTCCTCATATTGTCACATTGAGGTAAAAATTCAGCTTATAATTGGTGTTACCTTTGAGCAACCATAATTTGCAGGGATCATGTAGTATTAACAGTATGTGAACTCACTAATTTAAAGCTACTGGAGTCAAGTGTCGGCTCCTTACGACTTTCTCATGAGTTCTTTCAAGATATGCTTGCATACCTATGTGCATGCATATGCCTGGAAAAACTATAGCTAGCCTTTTCATTTTAAATTTGTTATTAAGCTTGTATTAACATTACAAACGAAGATTTTTAGGAATGCTGTTCTAGTTGGGCTTTGGTTTCAACTTCATATACTCAGTTGATCAGGGGTGGAAACACCATTAAGTAAAAAATTAAAAATACAAATTTGTAAGTAAATGTGTGACTCACTGTTATTGTTTATTTCCAGAATCGACGAGTTCAGGGCCTCCCATCAGCCTGTCGGAGATCATGCAGGGGATGGGCATGACACTGCCTCAGTTCCTGGTGGCTCTGAAGGCTCACGGCCTCACCATGAAGACCTTCACTACTAGCCTTCAAGCCAGGGCGCTCACAAAGCGAGAATTCAGGAATGTTAAAGGTGACATGAATTCACTTCTCAGCATGCTGAAGGAAGATACCAATATAGCAGCCAGTGAAGGCAGCAATGGAGACTTAGAGGATAAAGGTGTATCGAAAGATGAGGGTCAATCGATGGAGGAGAAACAGCCAGGTGAGGTAAAATTGATGGATGATGGAAAATTGATGGCTGAAGGAAAATCGACTGATGATCTGAAATCGACAGATGAGGGAAAATCAGCAGATGATGGGAGAGCAACAGTTGACGTGAAAATGACGAATAACTCGAAAGTAATGGAGGAAAGGAAATCAATGAATGACACAAAAACAACAAATGAAGAAACATCTACAGATGAGGGGGAAAATATAGAAGAAAAACAAGTGAGCCTCATTCCTTACTGGCTCACCCATAGGCCTACTTGGAAACCATCAACTACAACTACTACAACTACAACAACCACAACAACCACCCCACAGCCCCTTTCTTCGGCTCCAACTCCTAAAATATTTGGCTTTCGACCTGGTGGAATACCACAATTTTCTGTAGCACAACATGAGAAAACTCTTAATGTTACAAAAGAGGCAGATGAAGACACAGAAGAGAAGGGAAAAGCTCCAATCCCCATTAAGATGGACATGGCAGCCATCATGAAGGAGAAAGGCCTGAGTGCCTCAGACATTCTCCATGATTTAGGTTCGCTTTTCACAATGGCTGACCAGGATGTTACACCTGATGCTGGAGTCACTACCATTGTGGCTGACAAGGAAGCCGAGCCTGACTCAGGTGCCAAATCCACTGCAACTGAAAATGAAGCCAAGTCTGAAGATGGAATGTCTATCAGTGTAACTGACACCAGTTCTACACAGAATAAAAAGCCAATAAACCTTGAAACAACGATCCCAGAAACCAAGGAGACAGATAACAGTAAAAACAGCGAGAGCGAAAGGTCTAAGCTACCAGTCTCTCCTGTGACTCTGAGGCCCTACAACCCTTCAGGGGGTTCTGAGAGGTACCGACCCCGTCCTTACCGCCCGCTGGGGGAGGGAGGAGGATGGGATGGAGGTTCTCACCGGAGTATAATCACTAACAGACACCAGACAACTCAAAGGACGACGCTCTTCCCACCCTATCAACCACCGCCCTTGAAAACGACCAGCGAATTATCGTCTGTGCTCTCTGTATTGCACAACTCAACGACGACTTCAAATGGCTATGACATCACTTTTGATCTGATGGAAGGTGGTGTGCCCATAGGAACCCACTTGGGCCAGGATTACCGGTCTCGATACCCGCATGACGGCTACCACCCAGTTCATGACAATGACCCCGACTCCCTCAATATGTCGACCAAGAGCGCCATCATGGCAGCCTCCATCTTGGGAGGAGTGGCCTTGTGTGTTTTTCTGGCCATTTTCGTAGTGGTGATGTACCGCGGGCGTTCCCGCCTCCGTCGCCTGCCCCTCTCCCTATCCCTCTCCAGCGACGCCTCCTCTTCTTCCACTCCGCCCATATACTCCACTAGGTTCAGCGGTGGCAAGGGACCCCACAAGACCTCAGGTTTCTGGGGAACGCTCAAGAAACGTTTCGACCCATACTCGTTAAGTCCCACTCCCACCGTCATGACCTGAGTTTCGCCAACAGCGCACACTCAGTTACACCCATTTGAAAGAAAAATCAGCTGCTGCCCACAACATTTATCTAGTTGCACCCAGTTGAAAAAATAGTCAACTGCAGCCCCTTAACACTCACCCAGTTGCAAAAACTTTCTCTACACCCACTTCAAGCCTCTGGTTGGAAGAATTTCCTTCTGAGCTCAGTTTTGTGGTATGATCCTTTGACAGTGGGCTGCCTTGACTGTGCTAGTATCAAGGTGGGTATATAAAGTTCATTAGTGTGTGTGTATCTCGGTGTATCAAACTCAATGACTTGTGGACAATACCTTCGAAAGTGATCATCCTGTATGGATCATTCTGTGCAAGAAGGGTAGAGACTCGATTCTTCGCTCATTTCGTTACTCACAATTAATCAAATGAGATTTCCTGTCAGAATACAACAATTATTTAAGCAGTGGTCCATTCTTGGGAGAGGTGTCCCAGGCGCTGTTGTGTGTATTAGACCATTTGAATTTTGCAAAATTAAGTGTGAGCTCGTGATCCCACCTCATTAGCTCTTTTGAAAGGCATTAATTGATTTTGGCCTCTTGGACCTTATTGTACCTAATATTGAAACTATACTGAATTTGTATGAAAGTGTTTGTGGGTATGCCAGTGATGGCTCACGGAGCCAACCTTAACAGAACTTTTAAAAGTGATTATCAGAAGTTTCTCGACTGCTGCTCTCCATTTAAGTCACTCCGGTTGCAGACTTTGTAGTTACTCGACAATATTTGTCCAAACTGTGCATGGAAAATTATAAACGCTATTATTTGTCTATATATGACTATGTCTCGTGTAAGTGTTTATACTTAGTCTTGACGCCCATGTTTCTCTGATCGTGTTATTTATTATCAGACATTCATTATGAGAAATGTCCTTCCGTGAGTATGTCTTCCAGAGGGTTATAATACGTTTTAAAAAGTTTTCTTTATCTCCGACTTTCCAGTATCATGTACGTGTGTTATGTACGTTATTGTGCTTGCAGATGAAAGTGCATTATGGCAGCTGCTCCGCCTATACTACTTTGGAAGCACGCAACTTGCAAATGCCAAAGTATTCAGCGTTGTTATAGCGTGTGTGTGTGCATGTGTGTGTGTGTGTGTGTGTGTGTGTGTGTGTGTGTGTGTGTGTGTGTGTGTGTGTGTGTGTGTGTGTGTGTGTGTGTGTGTGTGTAATTACCTATTTAATTTGCGGAGGTTATGCTCCAGGTCTTGGTTCTGCTTAAATGTTTGTGTGGTTGGTGGTGCAGAAGGAGATAGTCTTCAGGGTGTAGCTCCAGGACATGTCTCCAGAGCATGGCTCCAGAGGGTGCCTCCAGGGCATGGCTCCAGAGCATGGCTCCAGAGCATGGCTGCAGGGCATGGCTCCAGGGCATAGCTCCAGGGCCTGGCTCCAGGGCGTTGCTGTGGTTGGTGGGTGTGTGGTTGGTGGTGCAGAAGGAAATAATCTCCAGGGTGTGGCTCCAGGACATGGCTCCAGAGCATGACTCCAGGGCTTGGCTCCAGGGCTTGGCTCTAGGGCATGGCTCCCGGGCGTGGCTCCAGGGCGTGGCTCCAGGGCGTGGCTCCAGGGCGTTGCTCCAACATAGCGCAAGACTAAATTCATTGCTGTTACCAAGTGCGCAGAGGCATCCAGAAAGTCTTCCGTCATCACTAGTGAGAAACGTAACACTAGCCATCCAAATCAGGTCCCTCCCCTTATCTAAGGATATTATCAATATAAGACTTTTAAACCTAAATCTTATTTAAATATCAAGACATTTTATATAAATACCTGACATTGCGTAGAAAACAAAAGTTATGTAACTGTGTGGAACGATGGAGGTTTGACGCTGTATCGGGTGATCGAAGCCTCGCTCCCTCCATTACCAGTGGGACCATCTGACTATGTTGTTTTAGTAGTAAGCGATGCAGCTTCATCCTAACACATGCGATACACAAGAGTCTCCATGAAGCATGAATAACTCTTTAACAAGACAACGCTACGAAAAGTTTGTATGTAGAGTCGTAGACAATCGTAACAATGGCTTCATTACTTACTGAAACATGGCACCTAGCAGGAATTTTGAGTAATGACAGATTGCAATTGTAATTATGTAACTTTAACGTTAGCAGCTCGATCCTCATCTCAGGGAAGGAACTCCTCGCTCTTCCTGACGAGAGCCGCAAATGTGACCTTGTGAATACGTCAGGTATCTCTTACTACGTCAGTTGGGGTTATAGGGTAAAGAAATAGCCATCACAACCCGTCCTCCGATCAGACCCATGTTTATACACGATTTTATTCATGGTATTATTTAAAAGTTATTCGTCCAGGACTCATTGGTTGTATAACGAGGTTTCTACTGCTACAGCACACTAGTGTTATATTTTTTCAAGGGTGGAAAACCCGAACCGATAGGCTAGCGGTTGCTTAACCTCCGAGTTCGGCATCCCCTGCATCAGGAGATATTTCCCCAGACGAACAACAATATCATCAGACGTTATAATGTAACCAGAGAGTGTATACCCGGTGGACGCTAGTGCTACTAAGACTGAAAATATCTAACTTCTAACTTCTTAAGAGAATCTGTCTAATGCTATTAAAAGCAAACGGTTCTGGGTGCCAAGGGGTGTCTGGCGAACTTAGACATTGATGGCGGCTTGTACGAAGCCGTGTGTGTGTGACAGGGAAACCCAGAACTCTTCAGTGCCTCAATGGTCTTATTTCTACATTACAGCAGACTCACCTTCGCCATATTTTCCCTTACCAACAGTAACATGTTTTATGGTATCAGCCTTGAGTAACAACAGAGTGTTTGTATACCATCGTGTGGGTGGATGGTGCTTACACCAAGCTATAAAATACTCTTACTAGTGTATTTATTGTTGACAGGAATAAAAAATACTGCCTATACCCTGCGTTTTCTTTCTCCTTGTGTACTACTATCTAACGACCTCCACCTCTGACAACACCTGCTTGTGACAACTGCTCGTGACAACACCTGCAAGCACTCTCAACGCTCTAGCAACTCTGAGAAATTTCCTTCTAAAGCAATGCACTATCTTCCTCATTTTTTAAACATTTATCTCTCACTCTTTTCGTGTCAGAGGTTATACAGCGACTCAGGAGCGTAATATAGTGTTTAACGCCATATGGTGTCTGACACCATAATATTGTGCCTAGTACCATAATATAGTGTCTAGTACCAATAATTGTATATGTAGTATCGTTATGTAGTGTCTACCACCATTACACAGTATATGTCAATAGTATAGTGACTAACACTATCATGGTGAAGTAATTCGATTAATTAGCCCTCACCACTATTGAATAATGGTCTGAAGAGTGGAATGTTTGTTAATTATTAACTCAAGGGGAGTAATAACCCCAGGAATATTGATATACTCCAGGACAGGGATCCCCAAAGTGGTCAATATAGACCCCTAAGGGTTGATGGGACTAATGAAGGGGTCTATAAATGGTTGGGGGGTCAAAAGGGGGTCAGTAAATATCTGGGGACGAGCTTTGCGTTGTGCATCTGTGACCGTCCATCCTCCCCCTTAATTCTTTCAGATCTCTTGTCCCTCTCTCATCTCTCTTGTCCCTCTCTCATCTCTCTTGTCCCTCTCTCATCTCTCTTGTCCCTCTCTCATCTCTCTTGTCCCTCTCTCATCTCTCTTGTAGTATTCCTGTTCACTTCTATTCAACAATTTCAGTAAAAAAGAGTTATGTTAAATCTTACATTTTCACAATTTAAATATTACCTATTTTTATATGAAATTATTATTATTAGTAGTAGTAGTACTATTAAAGTGCTATTTATTAAATTATTTATATATAATAAATGTTTGGAGTCGATGAACAATCTGAAATTTCATGAAGGAGTCGATGAATTAAAGAGTCTGGGGACCTCTGGTCCAGGACAACCCTGGAATGTCCAGCAGTGTGACATACTTCCTTAGAGGCTGCTATTGGTCCTCTACCCAGGATGCAACCCATAAGAGTCGAAACAGCAGTCGAAGAATAACAGCTGCAACATAACAGTCGACTCAGAGCAGTCTAATACCTAAGAGTGTATATTGTGCTATATGTGACCCATGGGCAGCAGGTGCTAATTAGGAGACTTGCTCACAAGTGTCACCTCACCCGGGTTTGAACCCTCTTCCTTTTGGTTGTTGGCGGAACACTCCACCAGTGTAGCCCAAGGCTGTAAACCACGCAGTTTACTCCGAGAACTCTCACTATACGTAGCATATAGGTCCAGATAGAGAAGAAAAACGTACAGGCGTTCAAAAACACGTTTTGTAAGGGGCAACGTTTCCCTCTGAGTAGAGATTTATCGAACTACGATAAAGCTCTATATAGAGCGAAACAGTTCTAATAAAGAGCTTATTGTGCATTGTGAATCTTTTAACTTCGCTTCACATTTAGCTTACTGAGGGATAGGCATTATTGCTCCAGTTTCTCAGGTTCTAAGTTTCTGAGAAAATTCTTATAGAAGTGATAATGGTTATCTTAGAAGGGTAAAGACAGCGACAGGTGACAGATCTTGATTGATTCCCAGGGCCAACCACGCAGTTCAATATGTACGCATAGGGTTGTATGTGTACACATGGAGCTGTGTGCATACACGTAGAATTGTTTGTGTGCACTCAGACCTGTTTGTGTACACAGAATTGTCTTTGTAACCGTGGAACTGTGAATAAATATAGTCTACAAGGGATCACAATTATTGTATATGCCTGTGATTGAAAGCTTTAGTGTAGTATATAAATTTGATTCATCACATTGCCTTGAATGCATTTACCTCGGTGGTTATATTTGTCAGAGACTAAAAAATACAGTATAATTTTCTGTATGTATTGTGTGTGCTGACTGGCTGCATCATACGGCCGCCAGCGCTAGTGGACCAGTGTCGCCTGGCGCCGCGAGGTTCACATATATAAGGCTGTCGAGGGGAAGCCGATGGAAGACCCGCGTCAGGAAATACTTGTCCTGTTTCCTGAAAAACTTTACCTAACCTAACCCAAGGAAGAAAGCAGTTTTTTCCCCACTCTTGGAGATGGCGGTGGGAGCGAAGCATTTCATGGTGGTGCTGTTAGTGTTGTGGACGGGGAAGTGCCAGGCCTTCCTGGCCACTCGCCTCAACACCAGTGATCCAGACATAGCTAATATCCTGTGTCCTAATGAGGTAATGTTTACTTCTTGCGTTCTCTTACATAGTATCCGTTGTTACATTCATCGAGACGCTAGTCCATTTCGTTAAGATTTTGTTATTCTAGAGCCTTGTACAAGCTATCGTAGCTGAACAATTAGATCAAATAAACAGAATCTAAATAGATGAATATTTTATGGGTAAAAAGAGAGGCATTTAGATACGTGATGTCTTATCTGCGAGACATGGTTCTCAAACAAGCTGACCCATTAAAGCAAAATTAATCGATGCGTCCACATTTTTTTGACGAGTCTAAAAATGCAATTAGGAACATCGTGAGCCTTTAGCTAGTCTCCTCAGTCGATTACTACAAACACTTATTACGCTGGAAATGCAGATGACCACTTCAATCTTTGGATTGGTCCCTATCATCAAATTACCAGCCAATCAGCCTGTCCTCAATTGTGGGAAATTATTAGAATCAATAATAGTGGAGACAATAAGAAGTCAAATTGATGACAATTATTTGATTAATGACTCATAACATGGATTCACTAGGGGCCGTTTTTGAAACCATAAAACGGGCGGGATTTGAACCCGCGGTCAGAGAGTCTCAAAACTCCAGACCGTCGCGTTAAAACTCATTTCGCCCAATATCCCTTACTAGCTGCTTGTGTAAAACATTCGAAAGGATGATTCTTAATCGTCTTATGCACAGAATTAAGCAATTCTTGTCTCCCCGGTTGCATGGCTTCATGCATGGAAGGAGTGTGCATCATTGCATTACCACCTTTCTCACTCTGCACACTGACAGCTCATACACTACCTTCCTTGACCTTAAATCCGCTTTTGATGTAGCCAACCGACATGTAATCATTAGTGAACTTGCCAGAATGGATGGAGGATGGTTTCTCCGCTGGATTAAAGGTTACCTGTCCAACAGAAAGTCGTCTGTGTTGTTCCAGGGACATAGAAGTGTAACTAAAGATTTTGAATTAGGAACCCCACAGGGAGGTGTGCTTAGTCCCACCCTTTTCAATATTCTGATTAATGCTTTAATGTCATGCCTAGCCAGCCCCATCATTATATGGTTAGTTTTACTGATGACATAATGATTCACACCACCGGATTCTCCAACACCCAAAACATTCTTAATCATGTACTAGCCTCGTGTCAGGACCTGGGGTTAATAATCTCAGGGGATAAAACAAAGATACTCAACAGGCGTCCTCCTCGACACAAAGGCACAGTTCGTTAGATCCAGTTGCATGATGGGTCTCTTCTAGAATATGTAAGCAGATACAGGAATCTAGGCTTTGAGGTTCCACTACTTGGAGCTGTTGTAACGAGACTTTGTCGCCAATACAAAGAAAGGCTGAGAGCACTTAGAGTTGTGGCAGGTTTTCATCCCAGGTATGGAGCTAATGTTAAAATTGTGAAAATGATGTATCTTGCTTATATTAGATCATTGGTTGATTATGCGGCGCCACTACTTGCACTCGTGTCTGACTGGAAGTTTGGAGGGCTGGAAAAACTGCAAGACGAAGCAATGAGGATCATCCTAGGATGCCCTCGTACTGCCAAAATTCTAAATATGCGGAAAGAACTTAATATTCAAAGCAGTAGAGATCGTGTTACTGAAAGAAATATCCTTATTGGGGTTAATATGCTTAGATTAGCCCATTCAAACCCCTGCACAGAAGCCCTTCAAACTTTCCTCAGCAATGGTGAACATCCTTCCAGATGGATCGAAAAAACTGGAACCGACCTCCGCATGAACAAACTACATGATCTATGTCAAGTTAGACAACAGAGATATTTCCCTGCTCCATGGGATATTACCCCATTCCAAACTACCATTCCTCCATTTCACCCCAAAACTCTTCTTAAATCACAACCAAAGCTTCGTCTTGAAGCCAAACATGATGCCTTAAGCTGTATTGATAACTTAGTCACACAGAACACTCTTTCACAAATTATTTACGTTGATGGTTCTGTTCACCAGTCCACTGGTGCAGCTGGTAGTGCTGCTGTTGTCATACAGAGTGATGGCTCTCGTAAAGAAATTGGAGCACGCATCAATAACTGGGCCTCTACCCTTCAAACAGAACTGTTTGCCATACTCCTTGCACTCAAATGCGTCCATGTATCTAAGGTTGACACTTTAATTGTAACTGATTCTTTGTCATCCATAAATGCTCTCAACTCATTAAGTATAAATTGTGGCATGCTTGTGTCAGAAGCCAGACATAGGTATGGTAAGATTGTGGACAGTGGAGTCAGAGTGCACATGCTGTGGATTCCATCTCACATAGAACTGATAAATTGGCTAAGCTGTATGCTTTCAAAGATGGAGTAGATTACAATATTGGGTTGTCAGTTAGCAGTTTGAGAACAATAATACGAAAAGAACTTCAAATGAACTTTATTGATTTAAGACTTAGGGAGATTGACACAAGTCAGTCCATCTATCATCATTCCATCATGCAGGAGGAGCCACATGTTTATGGTGCATCCAAAAAGATAAGCACACTCTTGGATGTCACTACCGCCCGGCTCCGGCTGGGTTACAAGTATCTATGGCAGGTTAAATCACCACCACCAGATGTAGACAAAACGAAACGTAAACTTTGCCAGATGGACTATTGTCACACCTTGCGTCATTATGTACTGGAGTGTGATCAAATTAATGAATTTAGAAACAACTCACTCAGAAATGTTCAAGAAATGGCAAAGTATTTTATCCACAGTGGTATATTACAGACCATTCTGGAGAAATACCCTGACTTTGCTAGCTGTAATGCATTACCATGTGTGTGTGTGTGTGTGTGTGTGTGTGTGTGTGTGTGTGTGTGTGTGTGTGTACTCACCTATTTGTACTCACCTATTTGTGGTTGCAGGGGTCGAGTCCTAGCTCCTGGCCCCGCCTCTTCACCGGTTGCTACTAGGCCCTCTCTCTCCCCGCTCCATGAGCTTTATCAAACCTCGTCTTAAAACTGTGTATGGTTCCTGCCTCCACTACGTCATTTTCTAGGCTATTCCACTGCCTTACAACTCTATGACTGAAGAAATACTTCCTACTATCTCTCTGACTCATTTGTGTCTTCAACTTCCAATTGTGGCCTCTTGTTTCTGTGTCCCCTCCCTGGAACATCCTGTCTTTGTCCACCTTGTCTATTCCACGCAGTATTTTATATGTCGTTATCATGTCTCCCCTGACCCTCCTGTCCTCCAGTGTGGTCAGGCCGATTTCCCTTAATCTTTCCTCATAGGACATTCCCCTTAGCTCTGGAACTAACCTTGTCGCAAACCTTTGTACTTTCTCTAGTTTCTTGACGTGCTTTATCAAGTGCGGGTTCCAAACAGGTGCTGCATACTCCAGTATGGGCCTGACATACACGGTGTACAGTGTCTTGAATGATTCCTTACTAAGGTATCGGAATGCTGTTCTCAGGTTTGCCAGGCGCCCATATGCTGCAGCAGTTATCTGATTGATGTGTGCTTCCGGAGACATGCTCGGTGTTATACTCACCCCAAGATCTTTCTCCTTGAGTGAGGTTTGCAGTCTTTGGCCACCTAGCCTATACTCTGTCTGTGGTCTTCTGTGCCCCTCCCCCATCTTCATGACTTTGCATTTGGCAGGATTAAATTCGAGAAGCCATTTGCTGGACCAGGTGTCCAGTCTGTCCAGGTCTCTTTGAAGTCCTGCCTGGTCCTCATCAGATTTAATTCTCCTCATTAACTTCACATCATCTGCAAACAGGGACACTTCTGAGTCTAACCCTTCCGTCATGTCGTTCACATATACCAAAAATAGCACTGGTCCTAGGACCGACCCCTGTGGGACCCCGCTCGTCACAGGTGCCCACTGTGATACATCATTACGTACCATGACTCGTTGTTGCCTCCCTGTCAGGTATTCTCTGATCCATTGCAGTGCCCTTCCTGTTATATGTGCCTGATGCTCTAGCTTCTGCACTAATCTCTTGTGAGGAACTGTGTCAAAGGCCTTCTTGCAGTCCAAGAAGATGCAATCAACCCACCCCTCTCTCTCTTGTCTTACTTCTGTTATTTTATCATAAAACTCCAGAAGGTTTGTGACACAGGATTTGCCTTCCGTGAATCCGTGCTGGTTGGCATTTATACTCCTGTTCCGTTCCAGGTGCTCCACCACTCTCCTCCTGATAATCTTCTCCATAATTTTGCATACTATACACGTCAATGACACAGGTCTATAGTTTAGTGCCTCTTTTCTGTCTCCTTTTTTAAAAATGGGAACTACATTTGCCGTCTTCCATACCTCAGGTAGTTGCCCAGTTTCCAGGGATGTGTTGAAGATTGTGGTAAGTGGCATGCACAACATATCTGCTCCCTCTCTAAGGACCCACGGGGAGATGTTGTCTGGTCCCATTGCCTTTGAGGTATCGATGTCCCTTAGCAGTTTCTTCACCTCCTCCTCATCTGTATGTATGTCGTCCAACACTTGTTGGTGTATTCCTTGCTGGTGTCCCCATCTGGTCTGTCCCCCCAGAGTCCTTCCTGTCTCTACTGTAAATACTTCCTTAAATCTCGTGTTGAGCTCCTCACATACCTCTTGATCGTTTCTTGTGAGTTCTCCACCTTCTTTCCTCAGCCTTATCACCTGGTCCTTGACTGTTGTCTTCCTCCTAATGTGGCTATACAGCAGTTTCGGGTCAGATTTGACTTTCGATGCTATGTCGTTTTCATACTGTCGCTGGGCCTCCCTCCTTATCTGTGCATACTCGTTTCTGGCTCTTCTACTAATCTCCTTGTTTTCCTGGGTCCTATGCCTCCTGTACCTTTTCCATTCTCTGTTGCACTTAGTTTTTGCCTCCCTACACCTTCGGGTAAACCAAGGACTCGTTTTGGTCTTCCTATTATTTCCGTTTCCCTTGGGAACAAAACTTTCCTCTGCCTCCTTGCACTTTGTTGCCACATATTCCATCATCTCGTTTACTGATTTTCCTACCATTTCTCTGTCCCACTGAACCTCCTGCAGGAAGTTTCTCATACCTGTGTAGTCCCCCCTTTTATAGTTTGGCCTGTCCCCTTCAGTTCCTGTTACCTTCTCCACTTGTAACTCTACTATATAGTCAAAACTCAGAACCATATGATCGCTAGCTCCAAGGGGCCTCTCATAAGTGATGTCCTCAATGTCTGAACTGCTCAGGGTGAACACAAGATCCAGTCTTGCTGGCTCATCCTCCCCTCTCTCTCTGGTTGTGTCCCTGACATGTTGATGCATGAGGTTTTCAAGTACCACATCCATCATCTTGGCTCTCCATGTTTCGGGACCCCCATGTGGCTCCAGGTTTTCCCAGTCGATCTCCCTGTGGTTGAAATCGCCCATTACCAGTAACTTTGCTCTGCTCGAGTGAGCTCTTCTTGCCACCTCAGCCAGTGTGTCCACCATCACCCTGTTGTTTTCTTCGTACTCCTCTCTTGGCCTCCTGCAGTTCTGTGGTGGGTTATACATCACTCCAATGACTACTTTATGTTCTCCGGACTGAATTGTACCTACAATGTAGTCTCTTTCTCCAATCATGTCCATGCCTTCCATTTCCTCAAATCCCCATCGGTGTTTTATGAGCAATACAACCCCTCCTCCCCCTCTACTCCTTCTATCTTTCCTCAGGATCTGATATCCTGTTGGGAAGATTGTGTCTGTTATTGTCTCAGCGAGTTTTGTTTCTGTGACTGCTATGATGTCTGGGGATTTTTCACTGATTCTTTCATTCCACTCCTCATGTTTATTCATTATTCCATCCGCGTTTGTGTACCAAACCTTTAGTTTCTTTTCTATCATTGTGGTCATGCAAGAATATTGGGGTTGGGGGAGCGAGAGCCTTGGTGGGGGCCTATATGGGGCTGTGGTGTAGGTGGGGTTTGTGTTGATGGGGGTGGGGTCAGAATGCCCATAAGGGACAGCTGTTGGGGTGAGGTTTGTGATATGGGGATTGGTGGCAGAGGGAACAGTGAGTGGGTTGTAGTATAGGTTGCTCAGTTGCGTTGGGAATGTCGCGGGTGGAGTCTTTTGGTGGGAGATTCTGTGGGGTGTGTTTGCCCTTCCTCCTGTGTCTGGGTCCTGCTCATTTTCATTGCTTCTCGTTCCTCCTTGCGTCTCTGTACCCTCTCTTTCAGTGTAGTCCTTTCTTCTTGTGTTCTGTCGCGGTCGAGGTATACTCTCTGGTACCCCTCTTTGTCCCTCAGTCTTGCTTTCTCTTGCAGAATCCTGGTTCGAACTGATTCTTCCTTGAAAGTTACTCTGACAGGCCGTATCCTTCCACTCGCAAACCACCCAATTCTCTGAAAATTTGTCACCTGGGTCATATTGCCCTCCCCTATTGTTTTCATGATGCCTTCAATCATTTTTTTCTCCTCCTGTGTGTGTGTGTGTGTGTGTGTGTGTGTGTGTGTGCGGGTGTGTGTGTGCGGGTGTGTGTGCGTGTGTGTGTGTGTGTGTGTGTGGATGTGGGTGTGTGGGTGTGTGTGTGGGTGTGGGTGTGTGTGTGCGTGTGGGTGTGTGTGTGCGTGTGTGTGGGTGTGCGTGCTTGTGTGTATGCTCGTGTGCATATGTCCGTGCGTGCGCCCTCGTGTGTGTATGTGTGTGCGCGCCCGCTAGTGTGGGTGTATGACCCACTTAATATTTGTATTTACAACTCATTACAATTGTGACCAGGTGTGGACGTATCAGTGGTTCATTACTTTGTAATTTGTTCATGACTGTAACCATGTATAGGAGTGAGGCTGATTCATTACCTCTGTAACTTGCCATGATTGTGACCAGATCTACCTGAAGTTCATTACCTTTGTAACTATTTCAGCTATCATAACTTTGGGGTCCAGTCCCTGAACCCATTATGTACCTTTGTAATCTTTTGACTACCGCCCACAGGATGGGTATGGGGTGCATAATAAACATATTAAACTAAAAAAACGTCGCGTTAGCCACTGGACCAGCTAGCCACAATAAGATTCGTCCAACTAGGTATATTTCTACACCATAGGAAGGTTAGCATAGGCACCACTGTGACCACAAATGCAAGTTTTTACAGACGAATCTCCAGCTAGCGTGGCCGTGACGAACTCTAGCGCAAGGCCGTTTTTAAGCCTAGTAAATTTACCAGTTTTCTCCAGAGAGGTGTTTTAGACGGTGAACTAATAAAGAATATTACGTTGTTTACCTGGACCTCAGTTTACTTTCTGACAATACTACACAGGAGACTGTTGAAAAAATTAAACATTTGGTACTGAATGAAAATTGAACTAATGAATTTTAAACACGAATAACTGATAAGTAACAGAAAGTTTACGTAATGGGGCTAATTCAGAATGGGGACCAGTCACAAGCGGCGTTCCACAGGTGTCAATACTGGGTCCATTGTTTTTCGTAAGCTCATCAATGACCAGACCTCGGTACCATCTTCCTGGAACTGTCATTAAGACCTCAATAACTTCTATTCTATGGTATCGTTTATCATCATTTTTATGCTGAAGTTCTCGTTAAGGTGTAAGGTATTAAAGGAGTTGACAGGTGTGTGAGCCTTATACCAGTATTTATCATTGAGCGATAAGGTGATGTGGGAACAACCACATTTCGTGCGTGTGTGTGTACTCACCTAGTTGTGGTTGCAGGGGTCGATTCACAGCTTTTGGCTCCGCCTCTTCACTGGTCGCTACTGGGTTACTCTCCCTGCTCCATGAGCTTTATCGTGCATATTCTTCTGTGTGTGTGTGTGTGTGTGTGTGTGTGTGTGTGTATGCAGTTCACTAGCAAATGATCCGAAGTCCACACAGTTCTTGTTTGTACGGATATCATTAAGTCAGAACTAAATCTACACAATAGTGCGTAGACACCAACATGATGTATATAATGCACTCCACTTAAGCACACAGTCTAAGTTCACACAGGACAGATGCATCGAAACACCACGTTACCAGTCATTACACAAAAGTTTTGCTTCCAAAGTAGAACACGATTTAGTGCTGACACCGCGTCATGCTTGAATATATTCAAGCATGACACGATACATAAGGTCCACAAAGACATAAATGTAAGATACATGTTCATAAAAGTTAAATAGTGTTTTGCGGATGCTCCGAACAATGTTCATAGTTACAACCCTCTCTCTTTCTGAGGCTGTATTCGACATTGAAGGTAAACCGACAAAATCCACACAATGACATAAACTGCAAAAACAAGACAGCACTCAGAAATATTAAGCCCCAAAAATGATAGTGTAAAAACATATTTGTGTCAGGCTGTTAATGGAGACAACGCAGTCGCTCGTATACTTTCCCTGGTTGGCAGCAATTCCAAGTGACCTCTGTGCGAGTGTCGGGGTCTGGAAGGCTGCACCTGGCAGTTTGTTAAATCATATCCATGCTTTCTGCTCGCTATGCAAGTAATTAATGTACGGTAGTGACAAGTATTTCCTTTGTTCATTTTATATTACAAATTATCGAACCTATTATACAACAGTATTATGAAAATGGTAAATAATAAAGAAAATAATATGAGTTATTATAACATGGTCATTATTTCCAGCTGAGACAATGACAGACCAATGACACGACCCTAACATTAAACGTTAATTACTGAGAAACACTAAATAGTGTATACAGATATACGCTGCAACAGTGGTGTGTGAATAATCTGGGTCGTAATCTATAGTCATTATGTCCGTATGTTCCTCACTGGACGAGTGACGCTCCATTTTACTCTTCCCTCGGGTCAACATCGTGACTGATTCTCTCTACAGGCGGCTGGGGTAACCCGGGACCACGAGTGGATCACTAGAGAAGCTATCCGGCAGAACATCCGGGCCTTCTTCCTAGCCTACCCACCAGGAGGTAGACCAGACTTCTTCCTACCTGAGGATGCTACTCTCACTCAGCTCTTCCACGCTTACTACGGAGACATATCCTCCCCGACCCGTTTTATCAAAGCTGTCAATTCCATTGTTGACGCTAATATTCAGGCAGATTCTTCATCCCAGTACAGGTAATACATCTATGTTCGTAGTTATGTTGATCTAAAGTCGTCTCCATTGTCCAAACTAATTTTTGTCTCAGTACTGAAAATATATACACAGATAACCCGCACATATAAGAATGAAATTTATGATGACGTTATGGTCTGATTTGGACCACTAATTCTGTGCGGGTGATTTATGTATTGTTCCAGTCACGGTAGTGTGCATTTTTATTCTCAGCATAAAATATATCTCCGTCGGTAAATCTATCTATATGAATTATATCATCGTCTTCCAATATTCAGACTAATTCCACACTCAAGTTCAACCGAGATTTATGTTAGCCAATCTATCTGTTCATAGATTTCTAGTTAAATATCCAGGCTGGTTTCACTGCCCAGTACAGGCAACATATATCCATATTGACCGGTCTACCTGTCCGTGTTTCTGTATGTAAACGCTGTTGTTGTCAGTGTCAAGACTGGTTCCTTTCCGATGTATGTCCTGTCTGTCTGATCTCTGTCCATTAAAGTATCTACTCGACCTCTAGCAAACCCAAGAGTACAGATATTTTTCCGTTAGGGTATCTGTCACTTTTAATATTTCCCGTTCTACTGTCAGCGTTGTGTTTGTATTGATCCTTCCATCTGTTGTTGCCCTACTTGTACTTACCTGTTTGTGGTTTCAGGGGTGGATTCACAACCCTTGGCCCTTGCTTCATCAGTTTTATCATATCTCTTCTTAACACTATGTATGGATCCTGCCTTACCAAGACTCTGGTTCTTATCTCACAGGTATGACCCGGCTATCCAAGGTGATGGGGAACAGCTGGCACAGGTACAGGCTAGGCTCACTACTCGCTATCCTCAGATCATGACAGCTATCTTGAGTGAAGAAGCTTATCCTGCCGCTCGCAGCCTGCTCGGCACCACCCTCCACTCTATCCAAAAGTTCTATTCCCACTCCACCTGGATAGAACAGGGACACGAGTCTATTCTGGAGGAGTTGGGTATTCCTGGCAATACTCTAGATGGATTAGCTGGGGAAGAAGATGTATGTACCACTTGTGACGATATAAAGGTAGTGTACCTCTCGTTGTACCGTCACACAATGCAAGCCATGTAACATCACACAGTTAAGTGTAGCCTCGTGCACCATTATATAATGTAGTGTATCCTTGTGTGTCATCACAGTGTAGTGTACCCCTCTGTAACCTCACCCAGTGTACTCTGCCTCAAAGGTTCCACTCTAACAGTGTGCCTTCCTGCATCATTACACATTGTACCCGTCTATACTATCCCACTAACACTATGGCATCTGTAGGGCTGTCCAGGGAACGTCATTGAAGGAGCTGGGCTGAGCAGTGGGTATTACACCTACCCTGACGACATTGCTTCCTCCTACCTCATTTCCAAGCCAGACACAGGTTAGTTCTCAACACCATTCCTGCAGAACAAGCTTTTGTTGGGACGACGTTTCGCTCTAGAGAGAGAAACGTTCCCAACATAACATCGTTCTACAACTTGACATTTCTTGACAGTTGTCGGGAGTTCCTCATTTAAATACCCCTTTTGAAGAGACCAGATGTGTGTATATTAATAAAGAACAACATCCACAATATCCTGTCTGTAACAATTGACAACTAACTCATGATTCGGAGAGGAAATTCTAGACAACGTTTCGGTCAGTTTCGGACCATTGTGTATTGATAAACGTCCAGGATAGAACGAAATGTCGTTCTGAATTTTCTCCCTCAACAAATTATGAGTTAGTTGATGTGTATGTGAGTCATCTCTCTCCATAATTTGTAACTTAAATCCTGTGTATGTTGCGAGGTATAACCATGGTGTTGCCTGTGTTTCTGGGTGTTGCAGGCGGCAAGTGTAGCCACGGCGGCGTGCTGGACACTAGCAGAGTGCTGCCTGCAGTGGGAGGCATCAACAAGGACACAGCCTACCCGTGTTTCTCACCCCATTACGACCTACACCTCACCGCTGTCAACCTCGCCCTGCAGGCTAGTACTACACCCAAAGATGGGTGTATATACACCAATTGATGGGTGTATATATACATCCACTGACGAGTGTACATCCCAGTTACTTATGCTATTAGACAAATTACTTTTAGGTGGATTAGTGGCACACTACTTAAAATAGAAGTACAGTAAAGATATACTACTTAAAATATAAGTATATTAAAATATATTTCGTAAAATATAAGTAGAATAGTGATATAATTCACGTATCTTAACTCGGAATTTAAACATTAACGTGCACAAACGCACGGGTGTGCACACTTAAATACGCAAAGTGAAGGTGACGTGTACGTACCGTCCGTGCAGGCAACAGACTACTACCTGAAGCAAGTGCTGGATGTCATCGGTGTCGACATGTATCGTCGACTGTTCGACTTATACCAGGGTTCTGCTCTCTCTATCTGCATCGACACTACAGGTTAGTATCTCTCTCTCTCTCTCTCTCTCTCTCTCTCTCTCTCTCTCTCTCTCTCTCTCTCTCTCCCATTTATAAAAGGCATTTCAGTATATATATATATATATATATATATAGATATATATATATATATATATATATATATATATATATATAATGTAAAGGTTGGAGGGAGGGGGTAAAAGAGGTTTTGTGTGCGAGGGGCTTGGACTTCCAGCAGGCATACGTGAGCGTGTTTGATAGGAGTGAATGGAGACAAATGGTTTTTAATACTTGACGTGCTGTTGGAGTGTGAGCAAAGTAACATTTATGAAGGGGTTCAGGGAAACCGGCAGGTCGGACTTGAGTCCTGGAGATGGGAAGTACAGTGCCTGCACTCTGAAGGAGGGGTGTTAATGTTGCAGTTTAAAAACTGTAGTGTAAAGCACCCTTCTGGCAAGACAGTGATGGAGTAAATGATGGTGAAAGTTTTTCTTTTTCGGGCCACCCTGCCTTGGTGGGAATAGGCCAGTGTGTTAATAATAAATAAATATATATATATATATATATATATATATATATATATATATATATATATATATATATAAATTTTGAAAATAAATTACTTATATATACTGAAATGCCTTTTATAAATGGGTTACGTAACTAGTAATTAACTGCTTAATTTAGTAATTTAATTATTTTATTATATAACTAAATAAGAAATTAACAACGAAATGTGCAATTAACTAGCCACCTGTCATCCTAACTAGCTAATTAGCTAGTTTAACTAATTTAGCTAACTAAGGCGTGATGCTGCAGGTTCAATGGGAGATGATATCGACGCTGTACAGGAACAAGTGGCTGAGATCGTGGCCAACTCCAACCCTGAGTTATACATCTTGGTACCTTTCAACGACCCAGGTCAGTTCCTTCCCCAGATCACACTCACCTCTAGGTCATCCCCCACCCAGTTCATCCTACCAAGGTAGGGTAACCTCCAAGAGAAGAACACATTCACCACCATTCATGCAATAGCTGTCTTGCCAGAAATGTGCAAAATTTGACAGGATATCCCTAGATTATCTGAGTATAGGTCAGTGTATATGTGTTGTGTGTGTAGGTCAGTGTATGTGTTGTGAGTGTGTAGGTCAGTATACATATATTGTGTGTGTAGGCCAGTATATATGTATTGTGTGTGTAGGTCAGTATATATGTACTGTGTGTAGGTCAGTATATATATATATATATATATATATATATATTATATATATATGTCGTGCCGAATATGTAAAACTGGCCAATTAGCAAGAACTCACTTAAAATTAAGTCCTTTCTAAAATTTTATCTTATACGTTTAAAGATATATTTTTTTCATTAATGTTAATGTAAAAATTTTTAATTTTGCACCAAAAGAGTCTTAGAAAACTTACCTAACCTTATTATAACAAGTGCAATTTATTTTAGCCTAATCCAACTAAATATATTTTAAATACGTTTACAGTAATTTAATACTAAACAAACACAATCAAATATATTTTTTTCGTTAGGTTCAGAATGATTTTGGCGAAATTATTGCATACACAAATTTTCACTTGTCCTATATGGCAAGATGGACGTTGCTATTTAAGCAAGATCGCAAGTTCTGCCTATTCGGCACGACATATACATATATATATATATATGTATATATATATATATATATATATATATATATATATATATATATATATATATATATATATATATATATGTATTGTGTATGTAGGTCAGTATATATGTATTGTGTGTGTAGGTCAGTAGATAAGTATTGTGTGTGTAGATCAGTGTATATGAGCACAAGTTAGCACAGAAGAGTGCGGACATGTGCGTAACAACATGTAACTTGTTAGTTAACATATTGTCGGTAATTCAACCAACATTAATACAACACGTAACCTGCAGTATCGCCTCTACAGATGTGGGTCCTCTTCTGACGACCAGCAACTCTTCAGAGTTTATGGACGCCGTCAACGCCTTGTATGCCTCCGGAGGTGGGGACGAACCTGAGATGTTCTGGAGTGGCCTCCAGGTACCTGCTTACCCACCTCCATTACTCCTTCAACCTCACATCTTCCTCAATACACCATCACCAGCACCTCCCTCACTATTACACTACCATCACCTCCCGCCTCGTTCATTACTTTACATTCTTCCCTCATTCAAGTATTTCTTTAATTTCAACAAACATTAAACGCCTGTCAACAACTGGCTATCTTTATTTACGATACGTTTCGCCCACCATCTAGTGTGGAATGTAGTATTAGGGCGAGATGTATTAAAAGCTCAGTACACAATACACGCTTTAGAAAGAGTGGGGTTCAAGAGCTATAGCTCAATCCCTTCAACTAGCACTAACAATGAGTGTGTCGCAGCTGGCGCTGACGGGGACTCCGGCCTATGGTGACATATTCTGCTTCACTGACGCCTCCGCCAAGGACGGCCAGCTCATGGAAGGTCTGATCTCCTTGGCACAGCAACAAAATAACAAGGTCAGCAGCACACTAAATTATGCTATGTCGAACTTTATTTCTCTCTTAATAATAATTATCTTTATTTCTACAATTACATGTACGACGTATACCAGCCTAGCTGACATTAGTGACATACTATATAGAAAGACCTTTGTTATGCAGAGCATTTCGGGCAAATTAGGTTAATTTTGTCCCCAGGATGCGACCCACACCAATCTGCTAGCACACAGGTACCTATTTACTGATAGTTGAACAGGGACAGCAGGTGTCTTAAAGAAATACGCCTCATAGTTTCCACCCGTACCGGGGATCGATCCATGGACAACAGTGTATGAGTTGAGTGCGATACCAACTGAGCTACGAGTATTTCAGCCTGTTCCTTCACCACCTTTTACTCCCACCTCCTCTTCTTCCGCCTCCTCAACCTTCTCCTTCTCCTGTCATAGGATATGTGTAGGTGTCTCCATGTAGAATGAGTTGCGAGGATGAGCAGATTTGCTAATTATCTATACTTCACGTTTTACCTACCGACAATGATGGGTTTACCTGCTCACTGATCACTGTTTATTAAAACACCTTGCAGGTGACGGTGATTCTGAGCGACATATTCAGAAAGAGGAGCAATGGTGACGAGGACACGGGCGTGGGTGGCGAGGGTGGGCGGCGAGGCAAGGTGGGCGATGTTAACACAGGGGTGGCAGAGTACCAGCGACTGGCAGACGAGACGGGAGGCCTCCTCATCAGTACAGATAAATTTGACGTCAATGACATCGTTAACATCATCGGCAGTGGCATCGAGACATCCACGGTGACTATTCTTATGTTGTTAGTCATCTCGTTGGGAAAACAATATTGATATATTTGCTGTAATAATTTAGAAATGAGACAATTGCGCAACATTTGGGAATCTTTTTAATGAGGAAACGTATCGCCAGCCAGTGGCTTCTTCAGTCCATTACAGAGACGAACGGTGAAGGATGAGGTGAAGACTGAGGTAATCAGTCCCTCAGCCTGGAATCGATGAGTTCAGTCTATCAGTCTTGATAGATTGAACACATGGTTTGTTTGCAATCGTGTTATATCAGTACATTGTGGTAGTTACACTAGAAAGGAGCAAACATCATTAAGTAATGGTAGGATACATCAGGGTTGCAAGGTCACCTGCGAGGTCACCTACGAGGTCACACTCTCCTCCCTCATTCAGTGAGTTGAAACACGTGATGCTGGTTGCAGGTGACTCTCCTGAACGTGGTAGAGGCCTTGGGGTCACTAGTGAAGACAGTAGCTGTTGATGACTCCGTGGTGGACCTGGAGGTGCGCATCACCGGTGAGATCATCACTGCCGTCATCACTGATGCTAGCGGTAGGTAATCGACTGGACATCATCTGTCCCAGTTAGAAACGGGACATCTTGTATGAGCTGATATTGGAGGAAGTCTCAGTATATCACATACCAAGGTGGGACCAGGAGCTGCAACTGAACCCCAGCAACTATAAATAGGTAGAGAGATAAACACACACTCACTCATCGACACATTAAAGCAACTCTAGACAGGAACGCCACAAATCTTTTAACAAAATATTATTCTTCCTGAGTAAGATTAAATACTTATAATCATAACCATAATTTTAAAGGGGTGGACAGGTAAGCCAGCGGAAGGCCTCGGTCAGATGACCAAAAGCTCCAGCGGCGGGTCATCATGTGACTAAGACCTGCGTCAGGAGACACTTGTCCTGCTTCCTGACGAATCTTACCTAACCCAACCTTCCTGATTATTATTATAATCAAGGGGAAGCGCTAAACCCGGAGGATTATACAGCGCCTGGGGAAGGGGGGGGTGTGGAAGGCATTCAGGCTTAATTCGGGGAACTGGAGCACAGATCCAATTTCCTAAATCAAGAGCCCCTCACCAACATCAAGGAACCTTCCTTGAGGGGGCCAACCTTCCTGAGTAAAGCGGTCTCAGTCAAACACTGCTGGTCAGCTGTTGACTGTGTCGTCAGACACGGCATTGCTTCTATCCTCAGATGGTAATGTCCTATCCTCAGGTGCTTTTGTCCTTACCCTCAGGTACTGCATACGACCTAACGGACAAAGAGGCCCTGGACGCGACGGACAATGTGGAAGTTGTATCTCACACAAATACCTTTAAGGCGGTTCGTTTCACGGCTCCTGTCTACGGTGAATGGAGTATATCCACCTCGTACCCCGATGTCTACGCTGTCACCATCCTCGCCACCTCTCCATTAGACTTCCTCGCCGGGTTCTCTATCCTCGACCCATCTCCCCCACACCCACACTACAGACAGGCAAACGGACGCCCACTCATAGGTCAGTACACGCCCACACTGCTCCATTATCACCATTAATTCGCCTCAGTAATCCACATATTTGCCAAATGAGATGTTGTTGCAGTATGCAGCCGTCCGTCACCCATGTCACCCATTTGTCACCCGCAGACACTGTCTACTACCTGGATCTGACACTCGTGGGTTACCTAGAAAGTTATGTCACCGTCTTTGACACTGTCTACTTTATTGACAAGGTAAAGTTACTTTGCAGTTTAGCGAGTACTAGAATTATTCTCCTTCTTAATTAATATTTATTATTATTGTTATTATTATTATTATTAACATTATCAATTATTATTATTATTGTTGCTGTTATTATTATTATTATTATTATTATTCATGTTATAATTATTATTGTTAACATTATTGTTAACACTATTATTATTGTATATTATTATCTGAGGCACTTGTGATCTCCTGGACAGACAGGAACGGAGGTTCGAGTCATCCCATACACAGGAGAGCTGGAAGAGCACACATACATCAGGACGGAGCCCTTACCTGAGGACTCCTTCTTTGTGGCCATAACCGGCGAGGTGCTCTCAGGTGAGCCGGCTCCGGCTCCTCTCGTCTGGCTGCCACAGTCCGGATGTGGTGTGAGGGATATGAGTATCCGGCTGTCAGGGTCCGGATGTGGTGTGAGGGATATGGGTATCCGGCTGTCAGAGTCCGGATGTGGTGTGAGGGATATGGGTATCCGGCTGTCAGAGTCCGGATGCGGTGTGAGGGATATGGGCATCCGGCTGTCAGAATTCCCACACAGGGATTTTTTTAGAAATCCAGGCTAAATTTTTATTATTGTTATTATTATTATTATTGTTGTTATTGTTATTATTATTATTTTCAACCTTTCCTTGCTATGATCTAATAACCTCTGTCGCTGTGTGTGTGTGTGTGTGTGTGTGTGTGTGTGTGTGTGTGTGTGCGTGTTGCAGGTCGAAAATATCAGCGTGTTCAACCGGTTTTGATAACGCCGGTTGCAACTAGCGTTGAGGTGCGGGCCACTTCGGAGGACCTGTCGGCCCAGCCCGGGACGACCGCTACAGCCAAGTTCGTGGTCACCAACTACGGTCTCGATTCCTACTTCACCATCAGCGGCACTGACGACCTTGGCTTCCTGATGAATGTCAGCCCCAGCAGGTACTGTTGTTGTTCCTTTCCACAGTAGGTCTGTCGTTGTTCCTTCCCACAGTAGGTACTGTTGTTGTTCCTTCCCACAGTAGGTACTGTCGTTGTTCCTTCCCACAGTAGGTACTGTTGTTGTTCCTTCCCACAGTAGGTTACCTGGAGGTTACCTGGAGGTTATTCCGGGGATCAACGCCCCCGCGGCCCGGTCCACGACCAGGCCTCCCGATGGATCAGGGCCTGATCAACTAGGCTGTTACTGCTGGCCGCACGCAGTCCGACGTACGAGCCACAGCCCGGCTGATCCGGCACTGACTTTAGGTATCTGTCCAGCTCTCTCTTGAAGGCAGCCAGGGGTTTATTGGCAATTCCCCTAATGCTTGATGGGAGGCTGTTGAACAGTTTTGGGCCCCGGACACTTATGGTGTTTTCTCTTAGTGTACCAATGGCGCCCCTACTTTTTATTGGCGGCATTTTGCATCGCCTGCCCAGTCTTTTACTTTCGTAGGGAGTGATTTCTGTGTGCAGATTTGGGACCATTCCTTCCAAGATTTTCCAAGTGTAGATTATGATATATCTCTCCCTCCTGCGTTCCAACGAGTACAAGTCAAGTGCTTTCAAGCGTTCCCAGTAGTTAAGGTGCTTGACAGAACTTATACGTGCAGTAAAGGATCTCTGTACACTCTCTAGATCTGCGATTTCACCTGCTTTGTATGGAGATGTTAATGTACAGCAGTATTCCAGCCTAGAGAGAACAAGTGATTTGAAAAGGATCATCATGGGCTTGGCATCTCTCGTTTTGAAAGTTCTCATTATCCATCCTATAATTTTCTTTGCACGTGCGATCGTGGCACTGTTGTGATCCTTGAAAGTGAGATCCTCAGACATTACTACTCCCAGGTCCCTTACATTATTTTTCCGCTCTATTGTATGGCCGGAGTCAGTAGTATACTCTGTTCTAGTTATTATCTCCTCCAGTTTTCCATAACGGAGTAGTTGGAATTTGTCCTCATTGAACATCATATTGTTTACCGTTGCCCACTGGAAAACTTTGTTTATATCTTCTTGGAGGTTAACCGCGTCCTCAGCAGATGACAGCCTCATGCAGATCCTAGTATCATCCGCAAAGGATGATACGGTGCTGTGGTGTATATCTCTGTTTATGTCTGATATGAGGATAAGGAATAAGATGGGGGCGAGTACTGTGCCTTGTGGAACAGAGCTCTTCACTATGGCAGCCTCCGATTTAACTCTGTTGACCACTACTCTTTGTGTTCGATTTGTTAGGAAGTTGAAGATCCATCTCCCCACTTTCCCAGTTATTCCTTTAGCACGTATTTTATGGGCTATTACGCCATGATCGCATTTGTCAAATGCTTTTGCAAAGTCTGTGTATATTACATCTGCATTCTGATTTTCTTCCAGTGCATCCAAGGCCATGTCATAGTGATCCAGTAGTTGTGAGAGGCAGGAGCGACCTGCCCTGAACCCATGTTGCCCTGGATTGTGCAGATTTTGGGAATCCAGGTGATTTGCAATCCTGCTTCTTAGCACTCTTTCAAAGATTTTTATGATGTGGGACGTCAGAGCTATTTGTCTATAGTTCTTAGCTAATGCTTTGCTGCCACCTTTATGGAGCGGGGCTATATCCGTTGTTTTAAGTGACTGTGGAATTTCACCCATGTCCAAGCTCCTCCTCCATAGTGTACTTAGGGCACACGAGAGGGGTTTCTTGCAGTTCTTAATGAAAACAGAGTTCCACGAGTCTGGGCCCGGGGCTGAGTGCATAGGCATGTTGTCAATGGCTTTTTCGAAATCTATCGGAGTTAGGGTAATGTCGGAAATCTGGCATACATTTATGGAGTTTTGAGGCTCATTCATGAAGAAATCATTTGGGTCGTCGATCCTCAGACCGATTAGTGGTTCACTAAACACAGAGTCGTACTGGGATTTCAATATTTCACTCATTTCCTTGTTGTCGTCTGTGTAAGTCCCATCCTGTCTGAGTAAGGGCCCGATACTAGATGTGGTATTTGCCTTGTTTTTGGCATAGGTACTGTCGTTGTTCCTTCCCACAGTAGGTACTGTCGTTGTTCCTTCCCACAGTAGGTACTGTTGTTGTTCCTTCCCACAGTAGGTACTGTCGTTGTTCCTTCCCACAGTAGGTACTGTCGTTGTTCCTTTTCTAGCAGATGCTGCCTTTGTTTATTCCCTATTAGGCTCGCCTTTTCAGCACAGCTCAAACACCTGTCTCCCATAAACTGCACCTGTCAAACCTATCGAAACAACTGTCAACAACTTCCTCAGCACATCTGTCTCCCACAGGGTACACTTGCCGACTAACGACTCGTGTGAGGTGACAGCGTCGTTCGCCGTGCCGGTGACAGCCATCCCCGGCGTGGTCAGCACTGTTATTATCACTGCTCAGAGCGAGACACAAACTCACTCGGTCAACAGCGCCGTGGTTCACTTCATTGTCCTAGCACCGGTCAGTCAAGCCTCGCCTAGCTTGAACGCCTGGCTTATATATATTTACTATATTCCTGGGTTATATATATATGTATAGATTTGTTACTATAACTTTCGTAAGGACAGAGGACAAGTGTCTCCTGAGACATGGGTCTTAATTATCTAGATAACCCCATGGTATCCTAATTTTTTATTTGTATAGATATATATACTACCACTACGTACTAATCTCTCTCTCTCTCCTTTAGGAAACTGATTCTGTCCCTCCCAGCTGTCAGTTGCTCAATCTGCCCGACTGTGTCGGTTATAGTGATAACGGCGTGTGTACCCTCATGAACTGGACCGTGGAAGCTCAAATGCAGGACCACGAGTCAGGTACCGTCCTTACAGTCCTTGTTCAATCATGGAGTAATCCAAAAGCTAGTTTCTATAGCCTTCAAACATATTTTTTTTCTGATTTTTTAAGTGTCATGGAATATCATTTGCAAAACAGATTGTTTACAGTTTGTATGGAGAGAGATTTGTGCTTTAAGTCTTTATGAATAAACACTAGTGCTTTCAGTCTTTATGAAGAAAGGCCACTGCTTTCAGTCTTTCGCCACAACTGTTTCTTTCAGCTCTGTTAACGTCTGATGAAGCGGGTCTTCATTGTTTTTTCTAACCTGAGTTAATGTTACTTTAAGATCAGAACCACACGAAACCCATCGTGTGTGATGGAATGTACCAGGAAAAACATTACTTAATTTGCATTCCCGCAATGTAACTAACATATGAAATAGCGTAGCCGCATATTAAGGGGGTTTCCCATAATGTAACTATCATACAGACTAGTGTAGCCACACACTAGGTGTGTTGCAAAAACGTAACTATCATATAAAACAGTGTAGACAAACACTAGGGGCCGTTAGCACAATGTGGCCGTTAGCCACAGACTGAGAGTGTTGCAACAATGTAACTATTATATAGAACAGGGTAGACACACACTGGTGGTGGTGCCACTATTCGGTTATCATGCAGAATATGATAACTACACATTGCATGGTATATTTCGTTACGTTAAACTCCGAACACCTCACGCTTACAGGACTGTACCAGGTGAGAGCCACTCCTGAGGGTTCGCTCTTCAAGATACATGACCTGACTCCTGGTACCACAGCCAAAGTGCTTGTTGAGTACCAGAACTCCTGCTGCTACACCTACGTCGAGTTTATCGGGGTCGATGGGCAAGCCAACACGGGCAAGTGTGTTGTCGATATGGGAACTCTGGGCGGTGAGTCTCCTTGGTTATTAATATCCTAGTTTATTCATAAAGAACATAAGAACAGAGGAGCACGTCAGTAAGTCTATTGGCCCATGTTAGGCATGTCCTCTGAAGCCTAACCCGATATCTTTAATTTTTTTAATCTCTGAGGGTCACACAGCGCCTGGGAAACGAAAAATAATGAAGTATCATTTGCCATTTGTGTGTTATTACAGGTATACTCTACTACTTGTGTGTGCTATTAAAGGTCTGATCTACAACTTGTGTTACGAGAGATCTGATTTACCGATTGCATGCTTTTTGACAGGTCTGATCTACAACTTCGAGGTGGTGACGGTCTATGATACGAGTATGGTACTACACTGGAACATCACACCCTCTCACTACCCTATTCACCACTACGACCTCCTCATCAATGGAAAGTTCATCCATCAGTCCACCTGTAAGGAGGTGTGTGGACAGGCAAACTTTGATAAAAATCTTCCTGTTTGAGGCGCTGTGCTTTCTGGAGTGATCAACATTGGTTGAACAGAATTTCGTAAAACCTCAATGTGCAGCTAGCCTATCCTGTATGATAGTCTGTTAGCCTATTTTATTCTATATGATAGTCTGCTAGTGTTCTATATGATAGTCTGCTAGTGTTCTATATGATAGTCTGCTAGTGTTCTATTTGACAGTCTGCTATTGGACTAGTACTAATGCACTAGCAGGATGACACTAGTGGCATTGCATTAGTGCTAATATAATAGTGTCATTGCACTTGATACCACTGAAGGGTTCTTGATCCAAGGAATTGTAGCTATCCTTCCTTAGATCAAACCTAATGGCATCCTCACGAAAATATATTTAATGTATTGTGTGATGGTTGTGTTGCAGGAGAGTTGCTATGACGCGGTGGGCTACCTGGAACCCTGCACGGTACAGGCCTTCAACCTGACGCCTGTGTTTGACTACCTGGGTGATGAACTGGGTGGTATCGCTGCTTATACTCAGAGCAGCACTGTTGAAGACGGTCAGTACACACACACATAGGGTTCGTGTTTAGGAAGTGATGGTAGCAAGAATACAACTGACGGACGGTTATTAGAGGTGATGTATTGGTATCTGTGGCGAGCCCGGCCTATCCACGTCTGCCTGTCCCCCTAGGTCTGGTTGAGAGAGAGAGAGGGAGAGAGAGAGAGAGAGAGAGAGAGAGAGAGAGAGAGAGAGAGAGAGAGACAGACAGACCTGTACGGCATTGCCTATGTGCTTGATGCAAAACGGGGGTCACGTGACTAAGGCTTGGCCAGGGAGCCTGCCTATAATGGTACATAGCATATGCATACTACACAAATATTGGACTACTGGCACACACACATACACACAATTTGCTAATGTCATGTACAATTGCGAAAAAAATGTCTTAGAGTGTCTCCTCAAGACCATTTGCAGTATTTACAGTCACTATTAGCCACATATAATGATGTTCTGTAATGTGTTACATGCGTTACATGTGTTAAGCGTTAGTAATTCGACTAAATAATGAACATTTACCAGATAACAATAAGCTAGGTAATCACAGACTGGACCGCATTTACCAGACGGAGGATCGAGCCTCCATCACTACGCTGAATGACCCACACGGGTATAGCATAGGTGCTGGGGATTTCCCGGAGTTGCGTCAATCGTTATGGAAACTCGCACTAGATGTAAGAGAGTGAATGACTTGCTTCACCCACAGAGCCGCAGACGCCACAAAACGGACTGGAGGAGGACCGTACAGAGACCAGCATCACCATCACCTGGGAGATAAGTAATCCCTCGTGCAGCTTCCTCTTCAAGGTCAGTCTTAGGGAGCTGATGGAGACGGTAACGTGCCTTCTTGTCAAGTGAAATTCATCTATAATCATTGTTGGCAAAAATTGATAACATCGGTAACTTAAAATTATTTGCCACACTGGATAGGAATTTTAAATTTAGTTTTGAGCTCTGTCATAAATATGTATTACAGATATTTGTACCGCAGGTGTGTATTGCAGGTGCTTGAACCACAGATGTGGGACAAACATAAGCAATTTTCGAATTGCAAATGTATCAAAGATCCTTTACAAAATTGTTAGTGTTTGCAAGCACCATCTGTATTCTGAACCACGTAAGCGCATCACACAAGCGTTAGAAGTACAGATAACCGTTTTAACACCTGTTGGTTCCCGCAGGTGTGCTACTACGAGGTAAACGCCGATCCGGAGTCCGAAGTGTGCGCGACCACTACTACAACAACGTACACACTGCCTGACCTCGAGGAGTGTCGCGCTTATTTCATCGAAGTGGTCAGTATCGCCTCAAGCGGCCTCGTCAGTGATCCCCTACACTTCTACTCCGTCACCGTCTGTCCTGAGGAATAGCTGCAGTGACTCTGTGGTACAGTAGTTGCAGTGGCGCTGTGGTACAGTAGCTGCAGTGACGCTGTGGTACAGTAGCTGCAGTAACGCTGTGGTACAGTAGCTGCAGTGATTCTGTGGTACAGTAGCTGCAGTGACTCTGTGGTACAATAGCTGCAGTGACGCTGTGGTACAGTAGCTGCAGTGACTGTGGTACAGTAGCTGCAGTGACTGTGGTACAGTAGCTGCAGTGACTGTGGTACAGTAGCTGCAGTGACTGTGGTACAGTAGCTGCAGTGACGCTGTGGTACAGTAGCTGCAGTGACGCTGTGGTACAGTAGCTGCAGTGACTCTGGTACAGTAGCTGCAGTGACGCTGTGGTACAGTATCTGCAGTGACGCTGTGGTACAGTATCTGCAGTGACTGTGGTACAGTAGCTGCAGTGACGCTGTGGTGCAGTAGCTGCAGTGACACTGTCGTACAGTATCTGCAGTAACGTTGTGATGCTGTAACATTATGTAGGATATGATGTAATGGTTTGGCTATGTGGTATTCACACACACACACACACACACACACACACACACACACACACACACACACACACACACACACACACACACACACACACATACACTCACGTGATTGTCAATAAAAAATTATATCAGAATTGTCATTAACACACCTGAAAAAAATATTTTGACAAAAAAGTTCTGTAAGTGATGTATCCACGGGACCAGTGTGATGTATCCACGAGACCAGTGTGATGTATCCACGAGGCCAGTGTGATGTATCTACGAGGCCAGTGTGATGTATCTACGAGGCCAGTGTGATGTATCTACGAGGCCAGTGTGATGTATCTACGAGGCCAGTGTGATGTATATACGAGGCCAGTGTGATGTATATACGAGGCCAGTGTGATGTATATACGAGGCCAGTGTGATGTATCCACGAGGGCAGTGTGATGTATCTACGAGGCCAGCGTGATGTATCTACGAGGCCAGTGTGATGTATCCACGAGGCCAGTGTGATGTATCCACGAGGCCAGTGTGATGTATCCACGAGGCCAGTGTGATGTATCTACGAGGCCAGTGTGATGTATCCACGAGGCCAGTGTGATGTATCCACAAGACCAGTGTGGCGTATCCACGAGGCCAGTGTGATGTATCCACGAAGCCAGTGTGATGTATCTACGAGACCAGTGTGATGTATCTACGAGGCCAGTGTGATGTATCCACGAGGCCAGTGTGATGTATCCACGAGGCCAGTGTGATGTATCCACGAGGGCAGTGTGATGTATCTACGAGGCCAGTGTGATGTATCCACGAGGCCAGTGTGATGTATCCACAAGACCAGTGTGGCGTATCCACGAGGCCAGTGTGATGTATCCACGAAGCCAGTGTGATGTATCTACGAGGCCAGTGTGATGTATCTACGAGGCCAGTGTGATGTATCCACGAAGGCAGTGTGATGTATCTACGAGGCCAGCGTGATGTATCTACGAGGCCAGTGTGATGTATCCACGAGGCCAATGTGATGTATCCACGAGGCCAGTGTGATGTATCCACGAGGGCAGTGTGATGTATCTACGAGGCCAGTGTGATGTATCCACGAGGCCAGTGTGATGTATCCACGAGGGCAGTGATGTATCTACGAGGCCAGTGTGATGTATCCACGAGGCCAGTGTGATGTATCCACGAGGCCAGTGTGATGTATCCACGAGACCAGTGTGGCGTATCCATGAGGCCAATGTGATGTATCCACGAGGCCAGTGTGATGTATCCACGGAGCCAGTGCGGTATATCCACGGAGCCAGTGCGGTATATCCACGGAGTCAGTGCGGTATATCCACGAGGCCAGTGTGATGTATCCACGGGGCCAGTGTGATGTATCCACGGGGCCAGTGTGATGTATCCACGGGGCCAGTGTGATGTATCCACGGGGCCAGTGTGATGTATCCACGGGGCCAGTGTGATGTATCCACGGGGCCAGTGCGGTATATCCACGAGGCCAGTGTGATGTATCCACGGGGCCAGTGTGATGTATCCACGAGACCAGTGTGGCGTATCCATGAGGCCAATGTGATGTATCCACGAGGCCAGTGTGATGTATCCACGAGGCCAGTGCGGTATATCCACGAGGCCAGTGTGATGTATTTACCAGCACTTGTAATATATCAAACATTTCTGAATATCATACAGCCAGGAGGCTGAATAGAGAATACAGAAATAAAAATTTATAATTTTGTATTTTTTTGTATGGAAAATATTTGTGCAAATACTTTAGGCTTTATTGAATCCGAGGTAAAAATCCGCTAATCCGATAGCCTAGCATATTCTAATTACTGTGTTTTAAAGTACACGAGGTGCTTGTAAAATTGTAAAAATAGATTGGTGTTTTTTATTATAAATACTGTGAATTATATGGCTGATTGTTAGAACTGTTAAAGATTTTTTATGAGAATAAAAGCGTTCTTGATGGCTGGATCGTAGTGTTGGGTCCAGTAGTTCCCGCTGTCTCAGCTGACCAACACACGCCTATGTTGTATAAAAAGAAACTTTATAAAACAAATGGCGTCCTTGAGCAGGGGGCGTTCATGAGCAGGGGGCGTCCTTGAGCAGGGAGCAATCATAAGCAGGGGGCGTTCATGAGCAGGGGGCGTTCATGAGCAGGGGGCGTCCTTGAGCAGGGGGCGATCATGAGCAGGGGGCGTTCATGAGCAGGGGGCGTCCTTGAGCAGGGGGCGTTTATGAGCATGGGGCGTTCATGAGCAGGGGGCGTTCATGAGCAGGGGGCGTTCATGAGCATGGGGCGTTCATGAGCAGGGGGCGTTCATGAGCAGGGGGCGTCCTTGAGCAGGGGGCGTTCATGAGCAAGGGGCGTCCTTGAGCAGGGAGCAATCATAAGCAGGGGGCGTTCATGAGCAGGGTCGTTCTTTAGCAGAAGGAATTTTTGACTAGGGGCGTCCTCGAGTAAAGAAATTCTTGAGCAGGGATGGTTCATGAGCATGATGGTTCATGAGCATGATGGTTCATGAGCATGATGGTTCATGAGCATGATGGTTCATGAGCGTCTAAACTAGACAACTGGATGGTGGTCCGGGCAGACTGACAACACTGGTGTGTGGCTCCCCTACCTGGCTGTATTCGGGGATTTTTCGCAGCAAATTCAAGGTATTTAGGTTATACTTTTATCCAGAGGTTGGGGGAATAATGGCATACATATACTGACCCAACTTTTGATGTGGGTAAAGTGCCCTGATGAGTATTTAAATTTTTTTTTCAAAGTCATGCCAGGCTGGGTCTACGTGTTGCTATGGCAGGTAGGTCAAAATTACCGAATTCGATTTATAAAATTACTGAATTCGGTTTGCAGTTATAAGCCGAAATGATTGTATATTTAACCCCTGTGCTTTTGGAGGCTTTTTTAAAAATGTATTTGTGGTGTATTGAGAAAAACCTGCTTAGAATGGGCCAGATGGCCTACTCAGCGTTCCTCCATTCTTATGAAGCTAATCATGCTTAACCCCTCAAGGAAGGTTCCTTGATGTTGGTGAGGGGCTCTTGATTTAGGGAATTGGATCTGTGCTCCAGTTCCCCGAATTAAGCCTGAATGCCTTCCACATCCCCCCCCCCCCAGGCGCTGTAAAATCCTCCGGGTTTAGCGCTTCCCCCTTGATTATAATAATAATAATCATGCTTAAGCTTGAGGGCCCCTAATTCCGGAGGGGGTCCCTAATCCCGGAGGGGCCCCTAACCCCCAGCAGCAACTTTAGTCCACATTGGTTAATTTTTTTTCGTCTACTGTGTGTGAAAGATTTAAAAAAAATGTTAATATTAATAATAGTGTAATTCAATAGAAAATAATGGTTAAACTAAAAATTATAAGGTTATTAGAGTATATTACGAAGGTCACTCCATAAGGTCAAAATTTAGGGCCCCTGAAATGCAAGTCCGCCACAGCCTATCAAGAGATGCCTTGATGTTTGATACTGGTGGCGGGCTCTTGATACGAGGAATTGGATCTCCTCCCTTGGATCGAACACGATTGCCAACTACTCTTTCAGGCTCGGAGTGGCCTACAGGTTCGACGCTTCACTCACGAATGAGGTGATGTCCTGTAATATTCACCAGTAGGTTTATATTTAATGTTCTTGTTTATTGTGTTTTTTTGTAGTGTTTTACTTATAATTATAGGTTTATTTTGATATTAGCGTGTTTAACCCTTCACTTGGGCTGCCAAATACTTCTGGAATATCCTTGGTTTAACACTAGGCTATGAGCTGTGACTCGTGCGTGTTTAGCGCTTGTTTTATTTTTTAATATATTGATGGATTTTAAACCATATGTGGCTGACAAGCAATAGACAGCAAGATAATGTATCTAGAGCCCAGAAAAAAAATAAGACCAGTCTACCGGTTCGGTCTCAGCACCTGCACAGTAGCAAGGTCACCGGTTCAGTCTCAGCACCTGCACAGTAGCAAGGTCACCGGTTCAGTCTCAGCACCTGCACAGTAGCAAGGTCACCGGTTCAGTCTCAGCACCTGCACAGTAGCAAGGTCACCGGTTCAGTCTCAGCACCTGCACAGTAGCGAGGTCACCGGTTCGGTCTCAGCACCTGCACAGTAGCAAGGTCACCGGTTCGGTCTCAGCACCTGCACAGTAGCAAGGTCACCGGGTCGGTCTCAGCACCTGCACAATAGCAAGGTCCCCGGTTCGGTCTCAGCACCTGCACAGTAGCAAGGTCCCCGGTTCGGTCTCAGCACCTGCACAGTAGCAAGGTCACCGGGCCGGTCTCAGCACCTGCACAGTAGCAAGGTCACCGGCTCGGTCTCAGCACCTGCACAGTAGCAAGGTCCCCGGTTCGGTCTCAGCACCTGCACAGTAGCAAGGTCCCCGGTTCGGTCTCAGCACCTGCACAGTAGCAAGGTCCCCGGTTCGGTCTCAGCACCTGCACAGTAGCAAGGTCCCCGGTTCGGTCTCAGCACCTGCACAGTAGCAAGGTCACCGGTTCGGTCTCAGCACCTGCACAGTAGCAAGGTCACCGGGTCGGTCTCGGCACCTGCACAATAGCAAGGTCCCCGGTTCGGTCTCAGCACCTGCACAATAGCAAGGTCCCCGGTACGGTCTCAGCACCTGCACAGTAGCAAGGTCACCGGTTCGGTCTCAGCACCTGCACAGTAGCAAGGTCACCGGTTCGGTCTCAGCACCTGCACAGTAGCAAGGTCACCGGGTCGGTCTCAGCACCTGCACAATAGCAAGGTCACCGGTTCGGTCTCAGCACCTGCACAGTAGCAAGGTCCCCGGTTCGGTCTCAGCACCTGCACAGTAGCACACCGGTTCGGTCTCAGCACCTGCACTGTAGCAAGGTCACCGGTTCGGTCTCAGCACCTGCACAGTAGCAAGGTCACCGGTTCGGTCTCAGCACCTGCACAGTAGCAAGGTCCCCGGTTCGGTCTCAGCACCTGCACAGTAGCGAGGTCACCGGGTCGGTCTCACCGGTAGCAAGGTCACCGGTCGGTCTCAGCACCTGGTAGCAAGGTCTCAGCACCTGCACAGTAGCAAGGTCACCGATTCGATCTCAGCACCTGCACAATAGCAAGGTCACCGGGTCGGTCTCAGCACCTGCACAGTAGCAAGGTCACCGGTTCAGTCTCAGCACCTGCACAGTAGCAAGGTCCCCGGTTCGGTCTCAGCACCTGCACAGTAGCAAGGTCACCGGGTCGGTCTCAGCACCTGCACAATAGCAAGGTCCCCGGTACGGTCTCAGCACCTGCACAGTAGCAAGGTCACCGGGCCGGTCTCAGCACCTGCACAGTAGCAAGGTCACCGGGCCGGTCTCAGCACCTGCACAGTAGCAAGGTCACCGGTTCGGTCTCAGCACCTGCACAGTAGCAAGGTCCCCGGTTCGGTCTCAGCACCTGCACAGTAGCAAGGTCCCCGGTTCGGTCTCAGCACCTGCACAGTAGCAAGGTCACCGGGTCGGTCTCAGCACCTGCACAGTAGCAAGGTCCCCGGTTCGGTCTCAGCACCTGCACAATAGCAAGGTCCCCGGTACGGTCTCAGCACCTGCACAGTAGCAAGGTCACCGGCTCGGTCTCAGCACCTGCACAGTAGCAAGGTCGCCGGGTCAGCACCTGCACAGTAGCAAGGTCACCGGGTCGGTCTCAGCACCTGCACAATAGCAAGGTCACCGGTTCGGTCTCAGCACCTGCACAGTAGCAAGGTCCCCGGTTCGGTCTCAGCACCTGCACAGTAGCGAGGTCACCGGTTCGGTCTCAGCACCTGCACAGTAGCAAGGTCCCCGGTTCGGTCTCAGCACCTGCACAGTAGCAAGGTCACCGGTTCGGTCTCAGCACCTGCACAATAGCAAGGTCCCCGGTTCGGTCTCAGCACCTGCACAATAGCAAGGTCACCGGTTCGGTCTCAGCACCTGCACAGTAGCAAGGTCACCGGTTCGGTCTCAGCACCTGCACAGTAGCAAGGTCCCCGGTTCGGTCTTAGCACCTGCACAGTAGCAAGGTCACCGATTCGATCTCAGCACCTGCACAATAGCAAGGTCACCGGGTCGGTCTCAGCACCTGCACAGTAGCAAGGTCACCGGTTCGGTCTCAGCACCTGCACAGTAGCAAGGTCCCCGGTTCGGTCTCAGCACCTGCACAGTAGCAAGGTCACCGGGTCGGTCTCAGCACCTGCACAATAGCAAGGTCACCGGTTCGGTATCAGCACCTGCACAGTAGCAAGGTCACCGGGTCGGTCTCAGCACCTGCACAATAGCAAGGTCACCGGTTCGGTATCAGCACCTGCACAATAGCAATGTCACCGGTTCGATCTCAGCACCTGCACAATAGCAAGGTCACCGGTTCGGTCACTAGTACATACAATTACAAGTTAAATCTTCGGTTCCCAGTACTTTATTTCTTTAAACAACTACAAAGTCACTAGTTAAGTCTGCAGTACTGACACAATGTTACTCTGACGATCTGATGTCGTTCTCACTACAGTAAACTCTTTAACTGCCAAATTGTAACGACTGACAAAGTGATAAAAGTATTGAAAAACCAACCTGCAGAAGTTTTATTTACTGAGGGATACGATGTTTCTCGTGTTGCGAACTTGTATAATTTGAGAGCGAGAGAGAGAGAGAGCCAGAGCCAGAGCCAGAGCCAGAGAGCGAGAGAGAGCGAGAGAGAGAGAGAGAGCGCGAGAGCGCGAGAGCGCGAGAGCGCGAGAGAGAGAGAGAGAGAGAGAGAGAGAGAGAGAGAGAGAGAGAGAGAGAGAGAGAGCGCGCGAGAGAGAGCGCGCGAGAGAGAGCGCGCGAGAGAGAGCGCGCGAGAGAGAGCGCGCGAGAGAGAGCGCGCGAGAGAGCGCGAGAGAGAGAGAGCGCGAGAGAGAGAGAGCGCGAGAGAGAGAGAGCGCGAGAGAGAGAGCGCGAGAGAGCGCGAGAGAGAGAGAGCGCGAGAGAGAGAGCCAGAGAGCGGGAGAGAGAGCCAGAGAGCGGGAGAGAGAGCCAGAGAGCGAGAGAGAGAGAGCTTGAGGAATGTTACAACATGGAGAGTGGGTCTAAGTAGTGGCGGAGGAAGACGTTGAGAAATGGAGGAAAAATATTTCTTGTATAGTAAATAATCTTTATTTGAAACAGACTAAAACTTGATTAAATAAATAACAAAGTCAAAGACCACAATAGTAGTTCCTTGATAGATAAAAGACCACAGTAGTAGTTTGTTGATAGATAAAAGGTGCCAAAACTCAGGTTTATTGTTAGTTCATAATATATCTACGATCCTGATGATTTTAACATGTACTGTGGGGCAGTGACATCATCTGGTTTATTTAACATCAGTTGACATAAACACCGGGTTTATATAACACCAGGTGACAACACCGGATTTATATACCAGGTGACACCAATATCTGGTTTATCTTACCCCTGACGACCTCAACACCGGGTTTATATAATACCAGGTGGCATCAAACGGTTTATATAACACAAGGTTACATCAAAACCTGGTTCATGTAACAGGTGACATCAATACCTTGTCTAAATAACACCAGCTGACAGAAATACCTGGTATAACACCAGTTGACAATACCTGATATAACACCAGTTTACATTAATTCCTGGTATAACGCCAGTTTACATTAGTACACCAGTTGACACTGATACCTGATATATGTAACACCAGCTGACATCACCTGGTATACGTAACACCAGCTGACAACACCTGGTATATGTAACACCAGCTGACATCACCTGGTATATGTAACACCAGCTGACATCAATACCTGGTATATGTAACACCAGCTGACATCAATACCTGGTATATATAACACCAGCTGACATCAACACCTGGTACATGTAACACCAGCTGACATCAACACCTGGTATATGTAACACCAGCTGACATCAACACCTGGTATATGTAACATCAGCTGACAACACCTGGTATATGTAACACCAGCTGACATCACCTGGTATATGTAACACTATCTGACAACACCTGGTATATGTAACACTATCTGACAATACCTGGTATATGTAACACCAGCTGACATCAACACCTGGTATATGTAACACCAGCTGACAACACCTGGTATATGTAACACCAGCTGACATCACCTGGTATATGTAACACCAGCTGACATCAACACCTGGTATATGTAACACCAGCTGACATCAACACCTGGTATATGTAACACCAGCTGACATCAACACCTGGTATATGTAACACCAGCTGACATCAACACCTGGTATATGTAACACCAGCTGACAACACCTGGTATATGTAACACTATCTGACATCAACACCTGGTATATGTAACACCAGCTGACATCAACACCTGGTATATGTAACACCAGCTGACATCAACACCTGGTATATGTAACACCAGCTGACAACACCTGGTATATGTAACACCAGCTGACATCACCCGGTATATGTAACACCAGCTGACATCACCTGGTATATGTAACACCAGCTGACATCAACACCTGGTATATGTAACACCAGCTGACAACACCTGGTATATGTAACACTGACAATACCTGGTATATGTAACACCAGCTGACATCACCCGGTATATGTAACACCAGCTAACATCAACACCTGGTATATGTAACACCAGCTGACATCAACACCTGGTATATGTAACACCAGCTGACATCAACACCTGGTATATGTAACACCAGCTAACATCAACACCTGGTATATGTAACACCAGCTAACATCAACACCTGGTATATGTAACACCAGCTAACATCAACACCTGGTATATGTAACACCAGCTAACATCAACACCTGGTATATGTAACACCAGCTGACATCAACACCTGGTATATGTAACACCAGCTGACATCAACACCTGGTATATGTAACACCAGCTGACATCACCCGGTATATGTAACACCAGCTGACATCACCCGGTATATGTAACACCAGCTGACATCACCCGGTATATGTAACACCAGCTGACATCACCTGGTATATGTAACACCAGCTGACATCACCCGGTATATGTAACACCAACTGACATCACCTGGTATATGTAACACCAGCTGACATCACCCGGTATATGTAACACCAGCTGACATCACCTGGTATATGTAACACCAGCTGACATCACCCGGTATATGTAACACCAGCTGACATCACCCGGTATATGTAACACCAGCTGACATCACCTGGTATATGTAACACCAGCTGACATCACCCGGTATATGTAACACCAACTGACATCACCTGGTATATGTAACACCAGCTGACATCACCCGGTATATGTAACACCAGCTGACATCACCTGGTATATGTAACACCAGCTGACATCACCCGGTATATGTAACACCAGCTGACATCACCCGGTATATGTAACACCAGATGACATCACCCGGTATATGTAACACCAACTGACATCAACACTTGTATAACACTAGCTGATATTTATTATTACATTTCTGGGAAGAACTAAACCCGTAAGGGACACAACGTCTGGGAAATGTAAGGGTAATCAGGGTTGATCTGAGGAAGAGGAGCTTGAATATCTTAGATCGAAAAACCTTCAATAGTATCTAGTCAGTTCTTTGTTGAGGTGCCAGCTGACACTGGGTTATGTACGAGCGTGCACACCCAGCTGACACTGGGTTGTGTACGAGCGTGCACACCCAGCTGACACTGGGTTATGTACGAGCGTGCACACCCAGCTGACACTGGGTTGTGTACGAGCGTGCACACCCAGCTGACACTGGGTTGTGTACGAGCGTGCACACCCAGCTGACACTGGGTTGTGTACGAGCGTGCACACCCAGCTGACACTGGGTTATGTACGAGCGTGCACACCCAGCTAACACTGGGTTGTGTACGAGCGTGCACACCCAGCTGACACGGTTATGTACGAGCGTGCACACCCAGCTGACACTGGGTTATGTACGAGCGTGCACACCCAGCTGACACTGGGTTATGTACGAGCGTGCACACCCAGCTGACACTGGGTTGTGTACGAGCGTGCACACCCAGCTGACACTGGGTTATGTACGAGCGTGCACACCCAGCTGACACTGGGTTGTGTACGAGCGTGCACACCCAGCTGACACTGGGTTATGTACGAGCGTGCACACCCAGCTGACACTGGGTTATGTACGAGCGTGCACACCCAGCTGACACTGGGTTATGTACGAGCGTGCACACCCAGCTGACACTGGGTTATGTACGAGCGTGCACACCCAGCTGACACTGGGTTATGTACGAGCGTGCACACCCAGCTGACACTGGGTTATGTACGAGCGTGCACACCCAGCTGACACTGGGTTATGTACGAGCGTGCACACCCAGCTGACACTGGGTTATGTACGAGCGTGCACACCCAGCTGACACTGGGTTATGCACGAGCGTGCACACCCAGCTGACACTGGGTTATGTACGAGCGTGCACACCCAGCTGACATTGGGTTATGTACGAGCGTGCACACCCAGCTGTCACTGGGTTATGTACGAGCGTGCACACCTAGCTGACACTGGGTTATGTACGAGCGTGCACACCCAGCTAACACTGGGTTATGTACGAGCGTGCACACCCAGCTGACAAAGGGTGTCTGTATGAACATCACAATCGGTAGTGAACAGGCGGAACTTGTTCACAGTTTCTGTATTAAGGGCCATATAGGCGCACGTTCTATCGTCATTATATTCAGGTTGATCAGGGTCCCAGTAAGCTTCAGTAAGGTCTACAGGGCGACCGTCGACCCACATCAAGTATCCAGGGTGATTTTCGTCGGTAGCGCCTATCCATGGTCGCCACCTCGCTGTAGGAGAGAGAATGTTATGGAAGACTTCATGGTGTGGAGATGAGAGAAAAGCTATGGAAGACTTTTCTGATGTGGAAATGAGAAAGTTATGGAAGAATTGTCTGAAGTGGAAATGAGAACGTTATGGAAGAACTGTCTGAAGTGGAAATGAGAAAGTTATGGAAGAATTGTCTGAAGTGGAAATGAGAAAGTTATGGAAGACTCCATCCTAGATAATTTATCTTACATAGTATTGCAATTATCAGCCTTTTGTCACACCTAGACAGAATGTACATAACTACACATGAATACTGAAGATTTCTTACATTTATCTCCCTTGAATACTGTCATATGAAAGTAAGTTATATCAAACATTGCTATCACCATCGCTATCACCTCGAACACTCGCCACCACCGCTACCTCTGCCATTAATACCACCGCTTCTACCATCACTACCAGCACAACAATACAATCAACAGAACACCACCACCCCCAACAATACCACCACCAGTACTACTATTGCCATCACTGCTACCACCTACAACACAACCAACACCAACACTATCACCACCAATACTTATCACTAGTAATGATCCCACCACCACAACGACTACCATCACCATCACTGCCTCCATTTTTACCACTAACAATACGACCACCAGCTCTTCCACCAGTAGTGCTACCACCACCACAACCACGATCACCACCTCCATCACGACTACCACCTCCATCACTACCACTAGCTATATTACCACCAACACTACCACCAGCATTCACACCACCACCAGTCATTACCTCTACCATCGCTACCAAAGGCCAACCACCAGTAATACTTCCACTAACACTACTACCACCATCAACAAAAGCTAGTTTCAATACCTTGCACGCCACTGGCGTAAGAGGCTAAGTGTTTAAAATCGTTACAGTAAACATCGAGGACAGCCAAGTCAGCGATCTCCCCTGGCAGGAGAGTTTGGCAGTATAATCGTGCCTCAACAAACGTCCGAGTGACGCTCGGATTATGGAAGTAGCAGCCTTCCCCAATCAAGACGAATGGTTCAGGGCACGAATCTGCACCTGAAAATACATTCGAGATAAATGCTTCTGAAAATAGAAATGCTAGTTATTTTATTTAAGCTAGTTTCGACAGTATACCTGTCTAAACCTCAACGCAAGAGGAAGGGAGGAAGGATTATGTACTCCACACAGTCTGTACGACCATACTGGCTAACCATTTATGCTTCATAATCGATGTTAGTTTTGTGACTGAAAAAAAAAAATAAATTCAATTCGTTCAGAAATATTTAAAGCAAATATTTTGCTGGTCACAAAGTGGATCTTTGCATTGAACTAGTCACATGATTAAATAATAATTTTTATGTAATTAAAGCAAAGTACTAAACCCGTATTAGTCATTAAGCACAATGTCTGTTGGAGGCTCGAACCTCTGTTTCCTAGTTACGAAACAGATTTTCTACCATTCATTGTAAACATATCTCCAAAATAAAGCTTAAATATTAAAATATACATCCCAGGAAAACCTAGCTGCGATAGTAGCAACTGTCTCGCTGTTATCTGTCTCCATCACTCCTTGTGATGAACATCCACTATGAGATAATAGGACACATGTAATTTATGTGACATTTTATTGTGGCAACGTTTCGCTCTCCAGGAACTTTGACAAGCCGTCATATTGACGCAATAAATTGTCGCAGTGGCTTGACATGTGTCTTTTTACTAACATGTCGGGAATTCTACCAACATTACCCCTCAAAGGAGGTTCCTTGACGCTGGTGAGGGGCTCTTGATCTAGGGAATTGGATCTCTGCTCCAGTTCCCTGAGTTGAGCCTGAATGCCTTCCATCCCTCCCACATGCGCTGTATAATCCCTACGGGTTTGGCGCTCCCAATGATTATAATAATCTACCAACATTACAACCCAAATGAGCTTAGTACATGACATAATAATTCCAGTTTTCTAAGGTGTGTATTGTGAGTGTGAAAAATTATTATGTGAGCAAATCACCTGCAGGTTCACAGAACATCACCTGAATTATTACCTGCAAGTAATTTGGGTGAGGTAAGTGGGACTTAGTCACAGTAGATCACTGAGTTGCAACTCGTTCGACTGCCCACTTCTTCACCTCTCACAAAAAGCTAGACCTGACATTAACTTAATGATTATAAAATTAAAACCAGCTACTGTATACGATTTTGGTTTTATTGCTGGGCACACAAACTATTCATATTAACACATTAGTGTTATTAGAAAAGAATTTGTTACCCCTTACCGTTTAATTACTGTAGATGGATCACACCTCAACACCTGCCTAACATCTAGACCCTACACTGGCCAGCTGAGATCTAAATGCAAAGACTATGGTGTACTTCCCTGCGAGTGATGTTTGCATCCCTTATTTCGCCATCCACATGTAATTCTTGTGGTCCCGCAAATTTCTTGTCCTAGTTCTTCAGCATGGGACATTAACACGGGGTTCCTATTACAAATTCAGGCCGAAACACCTCATCAGGCCTCGGAAAACGCCGAATTATTAAACAGAATTTCCCACTATAACCAGTGTTCACAAATTTTAAAATGGCGCCTCCACGGCGTCACTTTGCAGCTCTACTCCCCCATTCGAAATTTCTTGAAGGTTCCAAATAGCATCACATTTTATTACACTATTATATTATTAATATGTTCAACATTTAGGAAATTCCAAAATTTTCCTCAGTGAGTGTAGCGTCTATAATTTATAAGTCGGTGAAAAATTAGATTTTGCAACTGAAGCAACTATAATTTATTATGGGACCCCCATATCTATCCGTTGGAACTACCACAAAAGCATTTGGATATGCAAAAGGCCTAGGAACTAGGCCCTAAGAGTGTTAGCAGGAGTACATCTGGATATATAATTTTTTTTTTTTCAATCTAATTTTGTTTACTTCTTTAGTATGACTGGTATCTTGTTTCCATCTCATTTCATGTCCATTTCCTTGAGGAATCCCTTTCGAAATTTCAATCGTTAATTGTTGTACTCAGGGGTAGTCATTGGGAGGGGGGGGGGTTGAAGACTGAGATGTTTTTGAGACTTAGGCCTAATATTGGAGGCCCAGACTAATCCCTTTTATGTCATTCATAATTAATCGAAAACTTGAAAATTCTATGAATATAATAAATCTGGAAAACTTGTAACATCTGTAAGCTTAAATTTGTATTCTACTCATCTTGTGACTTAGTTTAAATCTTGCGGGATTTGTTAACCGGAGGTGATTATATATATATATTTAGAATTGTCCAAAAAAAAAAAAAAAAAAAAAACGTACAATTTTTGCTTCCTTTCCGTAGATCAAACCTGAATTCCTCCCATTCCCCCAAGATCTATATCATCTCTATGGATTTAGCCCTGAATGTAACAGTAATAATTAAGTTGAAGCCTAAAAAGTTGAGAAATTTTGACAGATTGTAGGTTCTCGACGTAATATACTGAAGGATCTAAACTAATGAGGCGCTCTATATTTAATAGTGTAATCGTGGTGAGGAGAGTTATTAAATGGAGAGTTAGAGGTATTGGGAAGATGGAGGGAATATTTTGAGGAATTGTTAAATGTTGATGAAGATAGGGAAGCTGTGACTTCGTGTATAGGGCAGGGAGGAATAACATCTTGTAGGAGTGAGGAAGAACCAGTTGTGAGTGTGGGGGGAGGTCGTGAAGTAGTAGGTAAAATGAAAGGGGGTAAGGCAGCCGGGATTGATGGGATCAAGATAGAAATGTTAAAAGCAGGTGGGGATATAGTTTTGGAGTGGTTGGTGCAATTATTTAATAAATGTATGGAAGAGGGTAAGGTACCTAGGGATTGGCAGAGAGCATGCATAGTTCCTTTGTATAAAGGCAAAGGGGACAAAAGAGAGTGCAAAAATTATAGGGGGATAAGTCCATTGAGTATACCTGGTAAAGTGTATGGTATAGTTATTATTGAAAGAATTAAGAGTAAGACGGAGAATAGGATAGCAGATGAACAAGGAGGCTTTAGGAAAGGTAGGGGATGTGTGGACCAGGTGTTTACAGTGAAACATATAAGTGAACAGTATTTAGATAAGGCTAAAGAGGTCTTTGTGGCATTTATAGATTTGGAAAAGGCGTATGACAGGGTGGATAGGAGGGCAATGTGGCAGATGTTGCAGGTGTATGGTGTAGGAGGTAGGTTACTGAAAGCAGGGAAGAGTTTTTACGAGGATAGTGAGGCTCAAGTTAGAGTATGTAGGAAAGAGGGAAATTATTTCCCAGTAAAAGTAGGCCTTAGACAAGGATGTGTGATGTCACCGTGGTTGTTTAATATATTTATAGATGGGGTTGTAAGAGAAGTAAATGCGAGGGTCTTGGCAAGAGGCGTGGAGTTAAAAGATAAAGAATCACACATAAAGTGGGAGTTGTCACAGTTGCTCTTTGCTGATGACACTGTGCTCTTGGGAAATTCTGAATAGAAGTTGCAGAGATTGGTGGATGAATTTGGTAGGGTGTGCAAAAGAAGAAAATTAAAAGTGAATACAGGAAAGAGTAAGGTTATGAGGATAACAAAAAGATTAGGTGATGAAATATTGGATATCAGATTGGAGGGAGAGAGTATGGAGGAGGTGAATGTATTCAGATATTTGGGAGTGGACGTGTCAGCAGATGGGTCTATGAAAGATGAGGTGAATCAAAGAATTGATGAGGGGAAAATGGTGAGTGGTGCACTTAGGAGTCTGTGGAGACAAAGAACTTTGTCCTTGGAGGCAAAGAGGGGAATGTATGAGAGTATAGTTTTACCAACACTCTTATATGGGTGTGAAGCATGGGTGATGAATGTTGCAGCGAGGAGAAGGCTGGAGGCAGTGGAGATGTCATGTCTGAGTGCAATGTGTGGTGTGAATATAATGCAGAGAATTCGTAGTTTGGAAGTTAGGAGGAGGTGCGGGATTACCAAAACTTGTCCAGAGGGCTGAGGAAGGGTTGTTGAGGTGGTTCGGACATGTAGAGAGAATGGAGCGAAACAGAATGACTTCAAGAGTGTATCAGTCTGTAGTGGAAGGAAGGCGGGGTAGGGGTCGGCCTAGGAAAGGTTGGAGGGAGGGGGGTAAAGGAGGTTTTGTGTGCGAGGGGCTTGGACTTCCAGCAGGCATGCATGAGCGTGTTTGATAGGAGTGAATGGAGACAAATGGTTTTTAATACTTGACGTGCTGTTGGAGTGTGAGCAAAGTAACATTTATGAATGGGTTCAGGGAAACCGGCAGGCCGGACTTGAGTCCTGGAGATGGGAAGTACAGTGCCTGCGCTCTGAAGGAGGGGTGTTAATGTTGCAGTTTAAAAACTGTAGTGTAAAGCACCCTTCTGGCAAGACAGTGATGGAGTGAATGATGGTGAAAGTTTTTCTTTTTCGGGCCACCCTGCCTTGGTGGGAATCGGCCAGTGTGATAATAAAAAAAAATAATATATTTCAAATAATGAAATTAATATGTAATTATTAGTACAAACAAATAGGAGAGTCAGGTCTAATTTTCATACAGTCCACATCAATAGTTTATTCCTAAAACTAGTGAAGAAAATTGACTTTGTTGTCATAAATTACTCCCGTATAAGTTACTCTCGTACACACCAGCGACTGCCTGCCTTGTAAGTAGTGTCCAGTTATTCTGAGAAACTACTACGTACACTACCTTGCTGTGATATACTCACCATTACCCGCCTGTGCCATCAGGCTGGAGATCAGCAGCAACAACAGTACATTCACGAACATTGTCTTAACTGGCGGCCTCAGACTTGGTTATAGTCAGCTAGCTACGTTGACTATGAGAAGTGTTACACTTCTGGTAAGGAAAGGCAGCTACTGCTTTTTTTTCTGCCAGGTTTATCACCACTGTCACCTGAGAACTTACCAACTGATGTCTCCCACCGACTCTGTGGCGACACGCTTGACACCTTTCCCAAAGTTAGTAGAGATAAAAATTTTTTACATTATTTTTTTGTGTATAAATATTCTATGACCTCAAGATTCGTCAATAAGTGTCCTCAAATAAGTGATGCCTCTCCTTATTGTCTTTTTTATTCATATTTATGTTATTTGGAGAATGTCTTCTTTTTGTCATGAGTTCCAAAACTTGTGAAGACAAATCCTAAGAGTTATTTAATACAGGACGTTGGTTGAACATAGTATCAGTCAATAGTTCCAGGTAGCAGTGGCGATTGTGTGCACAAGTATCGGTGACCTACTATGACTGCAAAATCGGATCCATGTCTTCATTGTTAACGGAAGGCAATTAAGTCCCGCGGTCTCTGTATCTACAACAGAACAAGAATGAGTAAACGAAGCGTCACCAAATTCATTACACAAGTTTCCTAATGGCCAGGCATATTTCTGCAATATGAAAGTTATAAGCAGTCTTAACAGCCACTGATGACAGGCTACAATTTTAGTAACCTCTAGTGGTGGAGACTGCAGCTTGATTCTAACGACCGATGGTGAGAGAAGCAACAACCTCGTGTAACGACACAATACACAAATAATACGCACTTAAGCAGACTGGTTAACCAGGCGGTCAACAAGGAAGCCTGGCCTCAGGCCGGGCTGCGGGGCCTGGAAGAGCCCTAGAAACCGTTCACGGGTAGTAGACTGAAGCTTATGATGACGTTTCAATCGGATATTTGTGTACTGCTACTGCCACAGTATTGTGACTTTTTAGACAGTCTCGCCTAACAACCTCTGGTGGCAGGCAACAGCTATAATATGTGGATGCTCCTCCGCTGTTGTCCTTTATTTAATATTATAATTATCATTATATTTTTAAAAAGTACATTATACAATTGATATAGGATTTGTGGAAAATTGCATTTATCTGAATGTAACTAATTATGTACATAACAGTAAATGATAACAAAGATAATTATTATTTATCAATGTTACATAGACAAGTAGGAATTTGGGACACCTAGGTCGCAAAAAATGTCCCCCTTCGATACCTACCACTGTCATAACCACAAGTTGCTCTGGACCTATTAATTAAATGAAATATACATACACCAGGAATACTGGTAAATATACAAATTTGTGGACTGTATATTAAAAAATGATTATATATAAATTCACGTATACATAACAGAAGGAAAATATATCTTAATATCACTCACCAATTTGACTGGATATTAAGTTGTATCATACTCAGAAAACCTCACTCTAACTAAATCTATGAAAATAATGCTGGCCAGAATTACACACAAATCTAGAGAGCTTATCTGAGGTTCCTGGAGCTGTCTTGTCCAGTCGTCTGATATCTCAAGTTATGCAGGAATGCACATCCACCAATTTCGCCTCCTATTTGAGAGATGTCAACACAATTTTAACCTCTAGAGCACGAAAAATTCTTCCCATTATATTAACGTTGTATCCAATTCAAAACCAAGATGGCGAGTCTCCTTCTCCGACGCAGGCTCTCCGTTTTCTATGACATAAATATTATTAAATACAGTATGGCCATCTATATACATATAAATACTGAATTTCTGGAAAATATATACAGTATTTTCTACAGGATTAGTTGACATTATTGGCACACTATAAAAAGCTTATGCAGAGCATTTCGGGCAGCCTTAAAAATGAACTTGTAACTACTGGATGATTATTTAGTTTGCATTTTTTATATTAACTCTTAACTTTTTGGTTTATGATTGACATTTTCGGATTTTTTTTATAAAGCAATGTTAAAACGCTTGTAGTGGCTATTTCATATGTTGTTCGAATACAAATACTAATCAATATTTCAGTATTACTGTAGAGGAAATGCACCGCTTTTGTTTGTGATACTGTGTGTATATTACACTGTCTCTTATCTTTCACGTTTTGCTGGGACGGAGAGTTGACGGTGAGTCTTGTACTCACCTAGTTGTGGTTGCAGGGGTCGATTCACAGCTCCTGGCCCCGCCTCTTCACTATGTGTATTCATTTGTGATTGCAGGGGCCGAGTCTTAGCTTGTGTGTGCTTACAAGGGTTGATTCATAGCTATTTGTGGTTGCAAGGGTTGATTCATAGCTTCTGGCCCTGCCTCTTCACTGGTCGCTACTAGGTCCACTGTGTGCACTCGCCTAATTGCGGTTGCAGGGGTCGATTCATAGTGTGTGTGTGTGTGTGTGTGTGTGTGTATGTGTGTGTATGTGTGAGTGTATATGTGTACTCACCTAGTTGAGGTTGTGTGGGTGTGTGTGTACTCACATAGTTGAGGTTGCAGGGATCGAGTCCAAGCTCCTGGCCCCGCCTCTTCACTGGTCGCTACTAGGTCACTCTCCCTGTGTTGGTGTGTATATGTGTGTACTCGCCTATTTGCCTATTTGTGGTTGCAGGGGTCGAGTCCTAGCTCCTGGCCCCGCCTCTTCACCGGTTGCTACTAGGCCCTCTCTCTCCCCGCTCCATGAACTTTATCAAACCTCGTCTTAAAACTGTGTATGGTTCCTGCCTCCACTACGTCATTTTCTAGGCTATTCCACTGCCTTACAACCCTATGACTGAAGAAATACTTCCTACTATCTCTGACTCATTTGTGTCTTCAACTTCCAATTGTGGCCTCTTGTTTCTGTGTCCCCTCCCTGGAACATCCTGTCTTTGTCCACCTTGTCTATTCCACGCAGTATTTTATATGTCGTTATCATGTCTCCCCTGACCCTCCTGTCCTCCAGTGTCGTCAGGCCGATTTCCCTTAATCTTTCTTCATAGGACATTCCCCTTAGCTCTGGAACTAACCTTGTCGCAAACCTTTGTACTTTCTCTAGTTTCTTGACGTGCTTTATCAAGTGCGGGTTCCAAACAGGTGCTGCATACTCCACTATGGGCCTGACATACACGGTGTACAGTGTCTTGAATGATTCCTTACTAAGGTATCGGAATGCTGTTCTCAGGTTTGCCAGGCGCCCATATGCTGCAGCAGTTATCTGATTGATGTGTGCTTCCGGAGACATGCTCGGTGTTATACTCACCCCAAGATCTTTCTCCTTGAGTGAGGTTTGCAGTCTTTGGCCACCTAGCCTATACTCTGTCTGTGGTCTTCTGTGCCCTTCCCCTATCTTCATGACTTTGCATTTGGCAGGATTAAATTCGAGAAGCCATTTGCTGGACCAGGTGTCCAGTCTGTCCAGGTCTCTTTGAAGTCTTGCCTGGTCCTCATCAGATTTAATTCTCCTCATTAACTTCACATCATCTGCAAACAGGGACACTTCTGAGTCTAACCCTTCCGTCATGTCGTTCACATATACCAAAAATAGCACTGGTCCTAGGACCGACCCCTGTGGGACCCCGCTCGTCACAGGTGCCCACTGTGATACATCATTACGTACCATGACTCGTTGTTGTCTCCCTGTCAGGTATTCTCTGATCCATTGCAGTGCCCTTCCTGTTATATGCGCCTGATGCTCTAGCTTCTGCACTAATCTCTTGTGAGGAACTGTGTCAAAGGCCTTCTTGCAGTCCAAGAAGATGCAATCAACCCACCCCTCTCTCTCTTGTCTTACTTCTGTTATTTTATCATAAAACTCCAGAAGGTTTGTGACACAGGATTTGCCTTCCGTGAATCCGTGCTGGTTGGCATTTATACTCCTGTTCCGTTCCAGGTGCTCCACCACTCTCCTCCTAATAATCTTCTCCATAATTTTGGATACTATCCACGTCAATGACACAGGTCTATAGTTTAGTGCCTCTTTTCTGTCTCCTTTTTTTAAAAATGGGAACTACATTTGCCGTCTTCCATACCTCAGGTAGTTGCCCAGTTTCCAGGGATGTGTTGAAGATTGTGGTAAGTGGCACGCACAACATATCTGCTCCCTCTCTAAGGACCCACGGGGAGATGTTGTCCGGTCCCATTGCCTTTGAGGTATCGATGTCCCTTAGCAGTTTCTTCACCTCCTCCTCATCTGTATGTATGTCGTCCAACACTTGTTGGTGTATTCCTTGCTGGTGTCCCCATCTGGTCTGTCCCCCCAGAGTCCTTCCTGTCTCTACTGTAAATACTTCCTTAAATCTCGTGTTGAGCTCCTCACATACCTCTTGATCGTTTCTTGTGAGTTCTCCACCTTCTTTCCTCAGCCTTATCACCTGGTCCTTGACTGTTGTCTTCCTCCTAATGTGGCTATACAGCAGTTTCGGGTCAGATTTGACTTTCGATGCTATGTCGTTTTCATACTGTCGCTGGGCCTCCCTCCTTATCTGTGCATACTCGTTTCTGGCTCTTCTACTAATCTCCTTGTTTTCCTGGGTCCTATGCCTCCTGTACCTTTTCCATTCTCTGTTGCACTTAGTGTTTGCCTCCCTACACCTTCGGGTAAACCAAGGACTCGTTTTGGTCTTCCTATTATTTCTGTTTCCCTTGGGAACAAAACTTTCCTCTGCCTCCTTGCACTTTGTTGCCACATATTCCATCATCTCGTTTACTGATTTTCCTACCATTTCTCTGTCCCACTGAACCTCCTGCAGGAAGTTTCTCATACCTGTGTAGTCCCCCCTTTTATAGTTTGGCCTGTCCCCTTCAGTTCCTGTTACCTTCTCCACTTGTAACTCTACTATATAGTCAAAACTCAGAACCACATGATCGCTAGCTCCAAGGGGCCTCTCGTAAGTGATGTGTGGGTGTGTATATGAGTGTGTGAGAGTGTGGGTGTGTATGTGTGTGTGTACTCACCTAATTGTGGTTGCAGGGGTCGATTCACAGCTCTTGACCTCGAATTTTCGCTGGTCGTTACTATGCGCGTGTGGATGGATGTGTTTGTGTTTGGGTTACTGGTGTCATCTGGGGTGACGATCATCATATTGACTTTCTATTAACCAATGGGTCTCCAGTTTCAAAACTTTTATGAAAGCATCGTGTAGCCCAATGCCTTCTCTGTGTGACAACTTTGTTTATTAATGCTGTTGCTGCTACTGTTATATCCTGCATATGTGGTGGTCATGACTGCGGTCACAACACAGGAAGACACTCAAGAGTACCACGCAGGAACACCCTCACCCTTGTGCCTCTTACCCCCAGTTTTTATGTCCCTGGGGAAGGAGACCAGGAGGTGAGGGAGCCGGAAGAGGAGGAGAGAAGGAGTATGAGGGAAGAATGAAGAGGAGGATGAGGGAAGAGCGAGGTGGTGGTGGTGGGTAGGACAACCCAGACAAGTAGTCAGTGTTGGGTTGGCTACAGCAAGGAGCACACTTACAGCAGTAAGCTCTGTGGTGACACACAGGAAGCCAGCCTGCTGTCGTCACACCAGTGAGTATTTAATATCTTTCCTATACACCTTGTCAGTAACTCAGTCTTCACCTTTTGTTAAGAGTACGAATGTTTTTATTTGTAACCTATCGGCTTCTCGAGGGTAATTAAGGCTGCAAGTAACCTGTTTTCCACCAGTTACTGATAGTTTAATCTTTCAAATTGATATTAAACTGCGTATACACACTGAGAGACCTGGTGTATGTAACCTAGAAACTTAAAATGCATTTCACGTTTAATATGCGGGAAATGTGGATTTACCCCCTCATTGTGATGTTTAGGTATATTTAAAATAAATGATTACAATCAAAGGCCCGGGTTCTATCTTGGGCTGGGGCGAGACGTGTGTGCAGTTCTCTTAACGGCGCTTACTCGTGTTGGCCTAAAAGAAAGGTGTCCTGTAGCTCGACCGCTAGCGTACACAGTTCGCACACCGAGGTCCGGGGATCGATCCCCGGTACGACGGGAAACGTTAGGTGGTGTTTCCTTAAGGCACCTGCTGTCCATGTTCATCTATCAGTATATAGGTACCTAGCTGTTAGTCGACTGGTGTGGGTCGCATCATGGGACAAAACTGACCTGATTTGGCTGAAATGCTCTGCACAACAAAGGGCTTTCCATATAGTAGTATGTTATTGATGTCAGCTAGGCCTGTATACCTTGTACATGTAGAAATAAAAATTGTTATAGTGGACCAAGCGATATTGAGGACGCGACTCGTACAAAAATTAATGTAACATGAAGCTAAGTTGACCCGAGACCCGCTTCAATGAGATTTTTATTGACAAGAATAACCCACCACCACCACGAGATTGTTTGTCCATTATGCAGCCAGCATCATTTTTTGCTGTTCTGGTTGGCTAGGTGACATCACCTGACAATTCTGGCCTGTTCCTGATTGCTCTTGACAGTTTTGAGGATTCCCTGATAGCGTGACTAACCTCGAGTTGTCCTCACTGATGGTTTAGATAATCTGAACTATACCGATTGTCTGGTTGATACCATGCCAATCTTAGCTGTGTACCGTTTGACATGTTGAGATGACGTGAGTACTGAGGATTGTTTTGCTTTTGCATGTTAGGTGAAAGCTAATTATTATTATTATAATCCAGGGGGAGCGCGAAACCCATAGGATTATACAGCGCCTGTGGGGGGATGTGGAAGGCATTCAGGTTTAATTCAGGGAACTGGAGCACAGATCCAATTCCCTAGATCAAGAGCCCCTCACCAGCATCAAGGAACCTTCCTTGAGGGGGTGAAAGCTAAGCCTCTTTGGTTGGCTAGAGATCACTTGAGAGTTCTAGAATATCCTGATTGGCTAGCTGGGGTCACCTGACGGCTGTAAGTTGTACTGATTACCATGTTTGGGTCACGTTCTGAGGTGTATTGATCGGCTGGCATAGGTCACATAACAGGCCCGTTGAAGGGACCGTTGGGCATAATAAGCGTAACCACAATTTGTTAAATTTATATATAATAGGACATTGCAGAACAAACCACATAGGGATGAAAATCTCGAGCTAAAGATTTCCATCTCCATGTGGCTTGTTCTGCATTGTTGAAATTATTTGCGACTGTATTGCGTAATAGTTCATACCACCCTTCCCCCTATTAAATTTATATATAATAGGTCATAGCACCCTGTACCCCACTCCATAATCACCGCTATAGGGCTAGAACATATGGATACTATAATAAAGTCGTAACAAGAGTAATATTAGTATGAAGGCAGCCTAGTAGGGAGAGGCTGGGAGGGCGGGTGGACATTAAGCAGCGGTTATTTATTGGCGCCACACGAGAAGACAGGCGGCCAGTCCCTCTGCTGTACTTGTGTTGATATACGGCATGAGAAGCATGTTTCCTGACAACTTTAAGGGATGATGGTGTTCTTAAACGTGTCAGGATGTCTCCTGACAAATGTAAGAATAATTTTCTTAAGCTATGATATCTCCTGGTAGCTGTAAGAATGATATTAAGCTAGGGTGCCTCCTAACAACTGTAAGAATAATGTTCACAAAGTCAGGATAGGATGTCTGTTGACATCTGTAAGAATGATCTTCCTAAAGCCAGGATGTCTGTTGATAGCTGTAAGAATGTTTCTAAAGCCAGGATGTCACTTGACATCTTAAAAAATAATGCTCTTAAAGCCAGTTCAAGCCTTAACTTAGACATGACTACTGTAACAGTTTAAAGTTAGTCAGAAGATGCATTCTGTAGTTATCAGAGATATCAATATCTCAAAATGCACCGGCACCAGAGCTGCTTAGAAGTCGCATTATCAAGCTATCGCATTGAAGATTTGAAGCCGATCGGATGAGCCATTCTCAAATTATCGCATCAAAATCAGTGTTTCAGCTTCCCAAATTTCAATAAAATTGGTAAATTTTATTCTAAAATTATTCTAAAATTTTTTGTAGAATACACCAGTGTTTGAAACCAATCAAAATTCTTTTATTCCATGGAAACAAATTTGCTTTATAAAATTAGACTATTAAATTAAAATTTTCACGGTATAAAATCAGTGTGAAACTTCCTCGAGAGAAACATATCTCTGCTAAAAGTTTAAAACAACTTTGACATTATTTGATGGTCAGCTGAGGGATTTACCCTTATACCTTTGATGAGTTCAGAGTTTTTCTACTCCAGGATTGTAGTCAAATTTTGGAAAATTACCACCTAAACAGACCACTCACAATCCAGAGATTCCTGTAAGATACATCAACATTGAAGGCTTGAAACCAATCGGATTAAGCATTCACAGATTACATGAAAATCAGCACTTTAGATTTTATAAATGTCTTCAATACACTTGTTAAACTGGCACCCATACAGCCCATGATCTATAGAAAAAATATCTAGTTAAGATACAAGAGAGTTAGTGGCTTGAATTCAGGAAGGCGATTTAGTCCTCAGTTATTCCATGGAAGCCATTTTTAAATAACTTTGGGAGAGTAGGCACTTAAGCAGCCACAAATCGGTGTCAGCCTTTCTTTGAATAAAATTCACCATTGCTAAAAATTTGAAACCAGCCACAAGAGGCATTCTTCATTATTACTTAGAATTCAACGATTCTCGGTTTAATTAACTGGCAAATTTGCATTTGTAAATCCTAAACTTGTTGGGTATTATTCTCTATGAGTCATTTAAATATTGAAGTCGTTCAGAAGAGGCTTATTCAAGTTATTTCTTCAATAATGCTATACAAAAATAAAATTGATAAGTTGGCCTCATGCACTCTAATAAATATTCCAACCTTTTGAGCAGGATACACGTGTTGAAAGTTTGAAGTCTATCAGAAGAGGCATTCTTAAGTTATACAGACCTAATCCGGAAATGGGCTATATAGAATTGACAGGGCGCCTGCACATGGCAATAGCTGCATGAACCACTCCCTAGTTACAGCTTGAAAATTAAGAGCGGATCATACGAGACTATCACAAGTTGCAAACTAAAGCCTTGGAAGAAAAAACAAACAAGACACCCTAGAAAATTAGGTAACAGAGATAATAATGTTTTAGAGCGGGTGAGCTCGTTTTAGACGAAGTTAACCACGTTTTAAGCTACGATTATCTCGTTTTAAACCAAAATGTAATAATTTTAACCATGATAATCAAATACCAGACCAGGATATACCAAGAGTTACGTTCGTTAAATGGAAACAAAAAAAATCTTTACTCTCCATTAACATTTCAGACTCGTTAACGTACACTTGAAAAATAAGTTAGTATCATATACTCCTTCAGCTACATGGAATGTCAGTAACTGCAGCTAAATTAGCATGAAACTCTAATTGCTAGGCTTGTAATTAGCCTAGACCTAATTATGGGTTATCTGGTTATAGTGCATGCATTTCTTGAGCCCTTCAAAGGGGTGGGTGGGTCGATCTTGATCCAAGGAATTTGATCCACCCTCTCCTTTCTCAGATTAAACTTGATAGCCTCCCATTCCCCAGGCGGTGTACGACCCCTGTAAGTTTAGCGCTTCCTCGTGGATATCGAATTTGTGGGATAGTCTTAAAAATCATTATTACACTGAAATTTTTTGTCACAAAATCTTAAATTTTTACCATTATTATTGATAAAAAATAATACTATCCCGAGGAAACGCTAAATCCGTAGGGAGTCATACAGCTCCCGGTAAATGGAAGGTTGTCAGGTTTGATTCAAGGGGAAGGGTAGCTCCACTTCCTTAGATCAAGAGCCCTTCACCGGCATCAAGGTACCCGTCAACAAAAATTCCTCTTATGTTCTATTTGCTCTCAACGATCTTTTGCGTTCTTGCAGTTGGTTCCCGAGTTTTGGGGTTGGCAGAGAGTTCTCGGGTTGACTTGGCGGATGAATTGCGTACCTAAAACTCATAGATATTCTGATAATGAATTGTATTTATGCCATGGTTTTGTGGTTGGTTAATTGGGTTTGAATCCTATCATGACGTTGATTAATTGGTTTGAAGCCTATAGACTACTCAAGGGGGCCATTGGATGTAACCTGTTCACCACCAGTCAAGAATAATTTAAAAAGGAAAATACGTATAGGGTTTAAGGTAAACTCAGCTTATATACACTGAGAGGGACACACCTCTGTGTATATGCATCATCACAAAGAATACTATATTTACGAAACTGTCGACAAAACAACAAGCGAAAAACTAATGTGAAGGACCTGCGAGTGATAATATCAGAGAATTTCACTTTCAAAGATCACAACAATATATCTACCACATCTGCTAGGAACATGATAGGATGGATAATGAGAGCCTTCAAAACTAAAGATACCAAGCCAGTGTTTCTCTTCAAATTACCTGTTCTCACTAGGCTGGAATGTTGTTGTATACTATGGCTTCTTTCAAGGCAGGCGAAATTGCAGACCTTGAGAATTTACAGAGAACTTTCACGACACGTTTAAGTACGATAGAACATTTAAATTACTGGGAGCGGTTGAAGTACCTTGATTTGTGCTCCTGGAACGCAAGCGAGAAAGATAAATATACTCTTGTAATATCCTAGAGGGACTAGTCCCAAATCTGCACACGAAAACCACTCTCTACGAAAGCAAAAGACTTGGCATATGCAATATGCCTCGGTGAAAAGATGGGGCTCCACGAGTACGCAAAGAGACAACTCGGTAAGTGTCAGGAACCCAAAACTGTTCGACATCCTCCCAGCATAAGGGGTATTACCAATAGACTCCTAGCTGTTTTTAAGAAGTCGCCGGACAAGCACCTAAAGTCAGTACCTGACCAGTTGGGCTGTGGCTCGTACCTCGGTTTAAGTTCGGCCAGCAGTAACAGCCTGGTTGATCAGGCCCTGATCCACCACGAGGCCTGGTCACTGACCGGGCCGTGGGGGCGTTGAACCCCGAAACCCCTCCAGGTATGTATGTCAGTATGGAACCATGGGGTAATTTTACGCAAACTGCGTGCAAAAGGAATAACTGGGGAAAGAAGCAGATGAGTATTTGACGTCCTAACAAAGAGAACCCCAAGTTCTGTTCCCCAAGGCACGGTACTTCCCCGCACTTCACTTCCGCATTCTCATTTCTGACATAGTGCTATGATTTACGTCCCTGTCTATCATCCTTTGCAGACCATACTAGAATCTGTATGAAAGTGGCATCCATAAAAGACAGTCTCCAAGCTGATATAAACCAAGATTTCCAGTGGAATACTGATAACGATATGTTCACTGAGGACAAACTTCAGTTATTACGCCATGAAAGAATAAAGGAAATTAAAAATATCAGAGTACTAGACAAACTGACTACTCAATAGAACGTAAGTCTAATGTGAGAGACCTTGTAGTGATAATGTCAGATGATCTCACGATCAAGGAGCACAACGGTGTTATCACAGCTGGAAGAAAATAGGTGGGATAACTAGAACCTCCGAAAAAGAAGCCAAGCTAATGCTACTCTTCAGGTCACTCGTTCTTTCAAGGGTCCCCTCAATGGAGGTTCCATGACGTTGGTGAGGGGCTCTTGATCAAGGGAATTGGATCTGTACTCCAGTTCCCTGAATTGAGCCTGAATACCTTCCATCCCCCACATGCGCTGTTTAATCCTACGGGTTTAGCGCTCCCCCATAATTATAATCTTTCTAGGTTGGAGTACTGCTGTGTTCTAACAGCCCCCCCCCCTTAATGCACAAACAAATTATACTGGGAATACTTGAAGTTCCTAGAACTTCACTTTTTAGAGCGTAGGTTATAAACATGCATCATAAACTACACTTGGAAGATACTGGAGGGATTGGGCCCAAATATGCTCACTGAAATTACTATTTAATTAAGAAAACAAGAGGCTTGAGAGACAGTGCAGGACACCTCCAGTGATAAGCAAGGGAGCGATGAACTCCTAAGTGTTAACCACGACTCGGACCGTCCCTTCATGCATAAGGGAAATTATCAATAGACTCCTGGAGTTTACCTGGAGAGAGTTCCGGGGGTCAACGCCCCCTCGGCCCGGTCTGTGACCAGGCCTCCTGGTGGATCAGAGCCTGATCAACCAGGCTGTTGCTGCTGGCTGCACGCAAACCAACGTATGAGCCACAGCCCGGCTGATCAGGAACCGACTTTAGGTGCTTGTCCAGTGCCAGCTTGAAGACTGCCAGGGGTCTGTTGGTAATCCCCCTTATGTATGCTGGGAGGCAGTTGAACAGTCTCGGGCCCCTACTCCCACCTGTCTTGAAGAGGGAACTCTACAGATTCCTCAAAAGAAATTCTGATCAGCCGGGTTGTGGCTGCGAGCGGCGAGCACTAATAACAGGTCAGCTTAATCTGGGACTGGGCCACGGTGGTGGTGACCTCCAGAAGAGACTTCAGGTAAACTCCTGGTAATACTAATCATATCCTTATACCATCACTACATCCTTTGAAATTGTGTACTATTTTTTTCATAATAAAATATGCAACCAGGGTAGCATTGAAAATTGTTGGGTAGCATTGAAAATTGGGTTGGGCAAATGTTTTGTTAGTGGGATGAATTGTAAAGGACCTGCCTAGTGTGGGCCAACAGGCCTGTTGCAGTGTTCCTCCTTTCTTCTTAAAAGATTGGGTGGGAGATGAAATAGAATATTCGAAAAGTTTCAAAAAGAAATCTCGGTATTTATCCTTGAAGCTTTTTATCTACTCCGAGGCTGTGGGTCCCTCTCACTTGCACCTACCTGGAGGTTACCTGGAGGTTATTCCGGGGATCAACGCCCCCGCGGCCCGGTCCATGACCAGGCCTCCCGATGAATCAGGGCCTGATCAACTAGGCTGTTACTGCTGGCCGCACGCAGTCCAACGTACGAGCCACAGCCCGGCTGATCCGGCACTGACTTTAGGTATCTGTCCAGCTCTCTCTTGAAGGCAGCCAGGGGTTTATTGGCAATTCCCCTAATGCTTGATGGGAGGCTGTTGAACAGTTTTGGGCCCCGGACACTTATGGTGTTTTCTCTTAGTGTACGAATGGCACCCCTACTTTTTATTGGCGGCATTTTGCATCGCCTGCCCAGTCTTTTACTTTCGTAGGGAGTGATTTCTGTGTGCAGATTTGGGACCATTCCTTCCAAGATTTTCCAAGTGTAGATTATGATATATCTCTCCCTCCTGCGTTCCAACGAGTACAAGTCAAGTGCTTCCAAGCGTTCCCAGTAGTTAAGGTGCTTGACAGAACTTATACGTGCAGTAAAGGATCTCTGTACACTCTCTAGATCTGCGATTTCACCTGCTTTGAATGGAGATGTTAATGTACAGCAGTATTACAGCCTAGAGAGAACAAGTGATTTGAAAAGGATCATCATGGGCTTGGCATCTCTCGTTTTGAAAGTTCTCATTATCCATCCTATCATTTTCTTTGCACGTGCGATCGTGGCACTGTTGTGATCCTTGAAAGTGAGATCCTCAGACATTACTACTCCCAGGTCCCTTACATTATTTTTCCGCTCTATTGTATGGCCGGAGTCAGTAGTATACTCTGTTCTAGTTATTATCTCCTCCAGTTTTCCATAACGGAGTAGTTGGAATTTGTCCTCATTGAACATCATATTGGTTTACCGTTGCCCACTGGAAAACTTTGTTTATATCTTCTTGGAGGTTAACCGCGTCCTCAGCAGATGACAGCCTCATGCAGATCCTAGTATCATCCGCAAAGGATGATACGGTGCTGTGGTGTATATCTCTGTTTATGTCTGATATGAGGATAAGGAATAAGATGGGGGCGAGTACTGTGCCTTGTGGAACAGAGCTCTTCACTATGGCAGCCTCCGATTTAACTCTGTTGACCACTACTCTTTGTGTTCGATTTGTTAGGAAGTTGAAGATCCATCTCCCCATTTTCCCAGTTATTCCTTTAGCCCGTATTTTATGGACGAGGTTTCAGTCTATACAAGTAAGTAGTAGGTTCGCCGGTACCGTCCCAGCCCGGGTCTTTTCCAGATGGTAACCCGGCCGTCTGTACAAGAAAAAGCAATCAAACCGTAATAATTAAGTTTATTTAGGTACAAGTATACATAAATAGTTACACAAATTATCATACATAGTAACACATGTGTAAATTGCCTAGGATAACCCAAAATTAACTTGTAACTGTTTATTTTTCTCTCGCTTGTGTTTACGAGACGTCCACGCTGCAAAAAAACACATGCTAATATTTTTGAAATCAACTAACGTGACTTTGTATGTTTGTTTTATTCGAAATATATATATTCATTAATATGCTTGTTTTACTGGGGAATTTACAGCTGATTATTTACCCAGCTGCGAAAACTAACTCTCTAGACGTGTGATAAAGGCTGGTGTGTATGTTACACTCAAAATATAAGCTGTGAATGCACTTCATTCATTGATGGAAGACAAAGATCTTTGTTTTTGACATACCTTTGTATCCTGCCTTTGTTAATTCAGTGACCCTTGGGCGGCAACACTCTTCCCCCTGAGGTGTTGCCAACTTTCAGAGGGTTAATTAGCAGTCTTAGGATTGTTATTGAGGATTGTAAACAACTACTTCTACGGTATGTTGAATTACAGTGGTTTTTGTGGCTGACTATGGTGGGATGGGTTGTAGCGGGGGGCTTCTAGGATACAAAAGGTTTTAGGGTGTAGCTGTGGGTGGCCTGACCGTAGCGAGGGGTTGGGGGTGGACGAGGGGAATGGAGAGGGGAGAAGAGAAGGGAGAGGGAGAGAGAGGTAGCGAAAATCGCGGAGACAGTGGTTGACTGTTAGTGGATGCCACTAGCCACCATCTCTCACGTATTAACTGTGCTAGTACAAACAGTGCCGCCGCGCATCCCTGGCCTGGTACTGTGGCCCTGCCTTTGTTACCCATGGCCCCCGGAGGCCATTATATCACAGGAGTCTTTGCAACATGGGTGTCCTTGCCCATGTTGAAACACTACACTTGTTATCCTAGTCTTGATGACGGTCTCACAGATTACGAATTTTAAAGAAAAAAATAAATTTCATAGAACAGAAGCCAAAACATTGCAATTTAAAGCGTATGAATTCGAATGCTTCATTTGATGTAAAAAAAAAATCTTACAAAAAATGTCTTGGCCTTGGAAAAAAACTAATGCATAACTTTCTCCTTATTTTAAAACCTAAGGACAAAAAACGGGGAATTCAGTAGGCCTAGAGACCATTGCTAGGCATTGGTCTCACACCCTACTCCTCACACCCAGCCCGCGAGAGGGGTCTCATGCAGTTCTTAATGAACAGAGTTCCACGAGTCTAGGCCTGGGACTGAGTGTATGGGCATTTTGTCAATGACTTTCTCAAAGTTTAGTGGTTAGGTGATTATAATCAAAATGGATGATTATAATAATAATTAGTGGAGTTAGGGTTATGTTAGAAATTTGGCAAACATTTACAGGGTTTTGAGGCTCATGAAAAAAAAATTATTTGGATTGTCTATCTTTAGACTGATTAGTGGCTCGCTGAACAGTCGTATTAAGATTTCAGTATCTCACTCATTTTTTTTTTTATGTTGTCATCTGTGTAGGCTCTTTGTTTCTGGCAAATGAAAGGAAATATTTTGAATTTCTTTCAATTTCACTAATTGCTTTTAGCTCCTCTTGTCTCTCCTGGATCCTGTATGAGTCCTTTAACTTAAGCTCAGTATTTTCCACTTCCCTGGTTAGCGCTTCCTTCCGTGTTTCAAATCTAGCATTCTTGAGGAGCTTAATGATCCTTCGCCTTCTCCTGTAGAGGGAGCGTTTCTCTCTTTCCAATTTACTTCTTTTCTTTTTTTCTTAGGGAAATATGCCTTGAATATACTTCAGCTACTAGAAAGTTGATCTTTTAAAGGCACTGGTTAGGGCCCATGTCATTTAAGATATCTTCCCAACATGTTTTATTTCGGACATAGTTTATCTGGTTCCAGTTGATGTTCTTGTTGTTGAAGCTGAATTTGGCGAAGGACCCCTGTCAATCATATACCTAGTTTATCTGGTTCCAGTTGATGTTCTTGTTGTTGAAGCTGAATTTGGCGAAGGACCCCTGTCAATCATATACCTACATGTATATGATTGACACAAAATGGTATGATATTTAGAAGTTTTGCCCGCCAGGGTCTTTATTAATCCCGTGATTTACAGTCAGTAGTGGGCGAAAAAAAAATAGTTATAATATCGCTTTCGTATTAGTATTATTAATGTCATTATTATTAATAGTAGTAGTAGGTTAGGTTAGTTTAAGGTTTGTCAGGAAACAGGACAAGTGTTTCCTAACGTGGGTCTTAGTCATATGATATTCCGCAGCTGGAGCTTTTCGTCATCTAACCAAGGCCTTCCGTTGGCTTACCGGTCCACCCCTTTAAAAGTTAAGGTTATAATTAATAGTAGTAGTAGTACTAGTATACGCTTGTGGAAGCGCAAAACTTGAAAATGGGGAGGCAACTTCACTTCCTTGAGTCAAGAGCCCTTCAGCAGTATCAAGACACCCTTAAAGGGAATTGTAGTACGTCAGTATTATGTGGTACTATCTAGACGTAACAAGACAAGGTATTAAATTTTCTTTATATGACTTTCTTTATCATTAGTTGGCCTTGGATTACCAAGAATAAATATAGCATAAACACATGAGTCACCAGATGTCTCGTTCTTCTAAACTTGTTAGTGTGACTTGTATTCAAAACAAAAACATGGACAAGTTTTTGTTCTTGATTCGTCAGGGAAAATCAGGTGATAGTGATCTCTGTTATAAGATTAGCATTTCTGTAGTGGGGCATGGCAGACTTTTTTTTTCATAAATCCTCAGCGTGCTACTACCCTATTCTATATATTTGTTCATTATTAACTAAAGCTGGTTTCCCTGGCATGTTCCCCTCATACGGGATGGATCAGTGTTAAAATGTCAGTGAGGTGGGAGAGACTTTGGTAGGGCAATGAGAATGTCGGTACGTATTCCATTAAAGGCACATTAACCACACTGACTGAAACTGGGTAACCGATGGTCCTGTGGTGGACCACGACAGCAGCGACCACTGACTTACCCGTGCTGGGACTTGGTGGTCTGAGTGTCCATTGATAAGGTCCATTTGTTTGCTTTTCCAAGTGTGTGTGTACTCGCCTATTTGTACTCGCCTATTTGTGGTTGCAGGGGTCGAGTCTTAGCTCCTGGCCCCGCCTCTTCACCGGTTGCTACCCCCTACGAAAGTAAAAGACTGGGCAGGCGATGCAAAATGCCGCCAATAAAAAGTAGGGGCGCCATTGGTACACTAAGGGAAAACACCATAAGTGTCCGGGGCCCAAAACTGTTCAACAGCCTCCCATCAAGCATTAGGGGAATTGCCAATAAACCCCTGGCTGCCTTCAAGAGAGAGCTGGACAGATACCTAAAGTCAGTGCCGGATCAGCCGGGCTGTGGCTCGTACGTTGGACTGCGTGCGGCCAGCAGTAACAGCCTAGTTGATCAGGCCCTGATCCATCGGGAGGCCTGGTCATGGACCGGGCCGCGGGGGCGTTGATCCCCGGAATAACCTCCAGGTAACCTCCAGGTAGGTAACCTGACAACTCTATGACTGAAGAAATACTTACTAATATCTCTGACTCATTTGTGTCTTCAACTTCCAATTGTGGCCTCTTGTTTCTGTGTCCCCTCCCTGGAACATCCTGTCTTTGTCCACCTTGTCTATTCCACGCAGTATTTTATATGTCGTTATCATGTCTCCCCTGACCCTCCTGTCCTCCAGTGTCGTCAGGCCGATTTCCCTTAATCTTTCTTCATAGGACATTCCCCTTAGCTCTGGAACTAACCTTGTCGCAAACCTTTGTACTTTCTCTAGTTTCTTGACGTGCTTTATCAAGTGCGGGTTCCAAACAGGTGCTGCATACTCCAGTATGGGCCTGACATACACGGTGTACAGTGTCTTGAACGATTCTTTACTAAGGTATCGGAATGCTGTTCTCAGGTTTGCCAGGCGCCCATTATGCTGCAGCAGTTATCTGATTGATGTGTGCTTCCGGAGACATGCTCGGTGTTATACTCACCCCAAGATCTTTCTCCTTGAGTGAGGTTTGCAGTCTTTGGCCACCTAGCCTATACTCTGTCTGTGGTCTTCTGTGCCCTTCCCCTATCTTCATGACTTCGCATTTGGCAGGATTAAATTCGAGAAGCCATTTGCTGGACCAGGTGTCCAGTCTGTCCAGGTCTCTTTGAAGTCCTGCCTGGTCCTCATCTGATTTAATTCTCCTCATTAACTTCACATCATCTGCAAACGGACACTTCTGAGTCTAACCCTTCCATCATGTCGTTCACATATACCAAAAATAGCACTGGTGTGTGTGTGTGTGTGTGTGTGTGTGTGTGTGTGTGTGTGTGTGTGTGTGTGTGTGTGTGGAGGTGGTGGCTGGAGTGAGCGCCTCTGGGTGGCTCACCGCTCGCTACATCACTGCTATGCACCCGCATCCATAACATGTGCAAAGAGCTAAACCCTTCAAGGGTGCTGCTCTGATGCTAGTGTAGGCCTCGAACCAAAGAATTAAAACTACACTCGCTTTTTTCAATTAAATTTGATTACCTCCCATTCTTCAGGGTCTGTATGACACTATAGATTAATCACTTCTTTGAATAATAATAACTACGCTCTTTATATTAAGCACTAACCTCACTCCCAGGAATAAACTACATAACAGCTACTCCCAAATTCAGCGTGTAATGCAGTAGGTAGACCATCGAAGGTAAAGAGGATACAGCAGCGTACTGGTGCCGACAGTATTGAAGATACGGGTACACTTCAAACTTCTACTGGGACAGTTTCGCTCTGCAGAGCCTAATCAGTGTGTTTTCAAAGTTGCATATAAACAGTCATTATCCTGTTTAACAAACCACTTACCTCTTAAGACATTCACTCGTCCAAAGATCTTGGAAATTCATTAAACAAACTATCAGACAAATATCGGACATACCAGTGCTACCTTACCTCTGATGTGTTTCGATCATTATTCTTACTCCCTGGGGCAGGCTTGTCTGGTGCTGCCTGGTCAACGAGGCTGTTGCCGCTGGCACACTTCCATCACAGCTAAGTAGGAAGCCTGGTTGATCTGGCACTTGGTGCAGGTACTTGTCCATTTTCCTTTTGACTTCTACACTTGTCACGGCAGCGTTTTAATATCTGTTGGTAAAATTTGTAAATAGTTTAGGACCAGGGATGTTGATACGATGTTTTCTTATTGTGCCCACAGCACCCCTACTTTTCACTGGGTTTATTTTAAATTTGCTCCCATCTCTCCAGTATATTATGACTGCGCAGATATGGGAGCAGGTCCTCAAGCGCCTTTATTTAAATATTATCATGTATCAATAAATAACAAAAAAGGCACAATACCGTGACTGGAACGATACACAAATAACCCGCACATAAAAGAGAGAAGCTTACGACGACGTTTCGGTCCGACTTGGACCATTGACAAAGTCACACAGTGTGACTTTGTCAATGGTCCAAGTCGGACCGAAACGTCGTCGTAAGCTTCTCTCTTTTATGTGCGGGTTATTTGTGTATTATCATGTATCCTTCCTCCGCTCCAGCGATTACATAATTAGGACTGAGGCGTTCCCAGTAATTTGTCTTAATGCAGGCCATAAATTGTCTATCTGTTCCAGTTCCGATATCTCCTCTGCCCTGAGCGAAGCCGTCGACGCTAATCAGTTCTAAACGAGAGAACACAAGCAGTTTGAATGTCACCATTGGCGCTATTTCTTTATTTTGAAACTTCTCATTATATATCATTGTCATTTCTTGGCTGTCGTGACATTTTCGTTAGTGTGTTCTTTGAAAGGTCAGCTGACATAATCACTCAGTTTTTTCTGTTTATTTCTTTCTATTTGATGGTTCTCTTTAGTTTTGTAGGTAGGTAGGTAGTGTTCCTTTGAAGTTCATTTTTGTCCATCTCTAAGCTGCTGGAACTTATCACCAATGAACATCATCATAGTATTCTCCACTGCTCACCGGAATACTTTGCTTACAAAGATATGAAAAAGTTGAATACATAAGACACTATTCGAGTATAACCAAGCAGAACACGCTTGATCTTCGTTTGTATTGACTCGGATAACCGAGCACAATGAGAGCATAATAAAAACGCTCGACATGATCTACGCAATACTTCATAAGAATTATTATCATCCACTTGGTCTATGTATTGATGTAAGAAACACTTCTGACTCGAACACAAAAGCTTCTTAACGTTAAAGCAGTTTGGACTTAGCGGCAACACTATTGCTTGATCCTGTCTTATCTTGGTGATGCACTCGACCTTGCATGACTCGTCTGTGGACACTTGCTCATGCTGATGCTGCTTTTATCGTCTCCACTGTGTCTGTCACTATCGTGAGGGAACTTTCAAAACTGACAGCTCAACGCTTACATAATTCAACCTTCTCCCTCCCACACCTTCACTCTATTCTACTACCATATTTAGCGCTTCTTTTTTATTATAATAATCTACTGCCATATTCACCATCATCCACCCCATTCCATACTTCCTCCGTCCCTCTTGTAAGATAGCAATGCAAATTATGTATATAAAATCCACGAACGAGTGGTTTTAGGCAGGTAATACTGCGACTGGTCGGGAATCGACCGCCCGATATTGTAGCACGCCGCAGGGGCATAGTCCCGGAACACACTCCAGGTAAACTCTAGCCATGGTTGCAGGGGTCGAGTCTCAGTTCCTGGTGTGTGTCCTGGGCAGTATGCCACGTTTTAAGAACGTTCAGACGTGCTGGAAGGATTGATATGTTGGGTACATGGTATAATAATAATAATAATAATAATATTATTATTTATTTCTAAGGGTACATGTACAAGGTATACAGACCATAGCTGACATCAGTGACATACTACTACATAGAAAGCCCCTTGTTATGCTGAGCATTTAGAGTAAATTAGGTTAGTTTTGTCCCAGGATGCAACCAACACCAGAAATGATGTCCATCCTTTGTGCCTCAAAATTATTTGGCCACTTGTGTATTTTTAGAAATTATTATTATTATTATTATTATTATTATTATTATTATTATAGTAATTCAAAGATATTGGCTACCATCCAACGTCTCGTCCCTCCGTCCCTGGCTCAGACATGTCTGTTCTTAACCTTGAACTGGTGGGAGGTCGGGCAGGGTCAAGTTTGTGGTGACGGATTACAGGCTGGAATGACTAGCAGGGGGTGTGAGGTGTCAGGGTGTGTGAGAGATGGCAGGATGTGTGAGGTGGCGGCGGCGGCGGCGGCGGCGACGGCGACGGCGACGGCGACGACGACGACGACGACGACGACGACGACAGCAGGGTGTGTGAAGTGGTGGTAGGGTGCGCAAGGTGGTGCCAGAATGTGCCAAGAACTAGCTTCATCATCAGGGTGAAATTTCAAGATTAATCGAAAATATTGTTGCGGTCTTGGGAGGTGCAAGGTGCCTTTCACCGTGGATCATACAGGGTGTCGCATAAGTTTCCTATTTTCTGTTCATCCTGAAAATTCTGTGGAAAAAAAAAAAAGGCCTAGCACTGCACAGGCTAGTCTACTCATTACTGCACCCACTGTATATAATGATCACCAAATCAGTGATGTGCCGTACCAGCATTAGAACATAATACTGGGGATAAGGAAATAACTGCAGAAGCTGTGGACAAGGTGGGAGATAGCAGAGAGAGAGAGAGAGAGAGAGAGAGAGAGAGCGAGTGAATGAATTTGTTCATTCATAGAGCTTAACTCGTTTGATATTCCAGCACTAATGAAAGATAACAGATGTTGTAAGTTTAATAGCTTGGATGTAGGAGATGGAAGACTGCACGAGGTGAGATAGCTCAGTTAAAGTAGATGTGATAGCAGGAATATCCAGAGGTTGTATTTTGGGATACAGCATGACGGTAAATAAGAGAAGTTGCTGCAGTAGCAGCAGTCGACGTATGACAGGAAGTATGTGACAGAATCAACTTTAAAAAGTATGGTAAATATGATGGAGAGAGAGAGAGAGAGCGCAGGTGGTGGTGAAAGATATCTATCAGAAGGCTGAGCACTTCGTGTGTTTGGCCAAGTGTCTAGTGGTTGGGCACTTGCTTCAGCGAGTTTGTTTACACCTACGTGAAGATTCACTTACATGCTCGCGCACTGTACTTAGGTCCGTAAAGACTCCTGTTAATTAGGTATGCTTTCGTTGTGTCCACGACTCTTGTGACGTCCATGGAAATGAAGAGTAATTAGGTTTGATCCAAGAGGAGCGTAGCTTATATTCTTTGAATCAAGAGCCCCTCGCCAGAATCAAGGCACCACCAGTAAATGGATCACTCAGTAGAGAATTAGATATGCAGTGGAAGGCAACTTGGCAGCTTTCTTAAGTTGCCTTAAAAGGAAAGTGACTGGCGACAACTTGAAGGAACTGCACACGAATACATTCACTTGGAACGCCTTTTATGGAAATCTTTTTGACCCTTGGACCTTGATCACTTCAAATGTATTTGAGGTGATAAAGGACCGGAGCGTCTTCAATACAAGTGTTCAAAGTGAACGTATTTGTGCTCACTTTCTCAGCGTCTGACTTAAGCTCATCACGTCCGTGTAAGCTATCTCACACTCCAGCGTAATATATATGCCCTTAATACACAGAAAACATCAATATATACATTTTCAAGTCTGTAATCAACATTGGGAGTGGTTATGTAGCTGTGACCACAAGGAGACTCTTCATCCCTCAAAGTGGCAGTCACTGATGAAATCTGTTCAGTGCTGGTTGTGTATACACTAGTGTGTGAACCCTAACACTCCTTGTATCGTGTATTTATATCCCGTTCTTGATTCAAGGAATTAGGTCTAACCTCTCCCTCAAATCAAACCTGATTATCTCTTTTACTCTAGTTGTTTAAACCCTTACAGGTGTGATAAATCTTGTCAAATTATGATACAATACTGGATATCTTTTTTCAAGGGTTATTTGCAGTTTATATAAGTTGTACATAGAGGTAATAAATGTAAAGATATACAAATAAACGAAGAGCTTTAAGTGGAGCATTTGCAATTTTTATTATATAAATAAACGTCCATATTTTTACAACTTAATTTTCTCCGTTGGACTCGTCGTGGCCGGACAGATGACCGACGAACTCTTGGCCGACAGACATTTGACCGAAGGATAATTGGCATAACGGACATTGTGCCGACAGCCATTTGGCCGAACAGACAATAGACCGTATGGATAATTAGGTTCAATTAGGTGATGAATACGTATTCGGCTGTATGTCCATTCGGTGAAATATACGTCGGCGAAGTGTCCGTCTACCAAATAAACCACACCATGGGTGGGGTTAGAATGCGCGATCAGTCTCTCAAAACTCCAGACGGTTCTAACCCCACCCGTGGTATGGTTTGCTTGCAATCGTGTCATTACGATTTCGTGAGTCACGTCAACCAAATGTCCGGGAGCCTAGCTCGTACCCTGCAAAGAGTATTGGACCATCCTGCTCTCCTGCTCCACCTGCAGCGGTATTTTTTTAACGATAGGCGTCAAGGCGGACCAATCTGTCCATCCGAATTGACATCAGTAGTGTGGTTATCAGGTGGAGATCGGCGGGGCTGTCTCCCCACCAACCAAATCTTCGCTAATACTAAAGTTTCTTTGTAGGTATCTACCTACCTACCTGGAGGGCATTCCGGGGATCAACGTCCCCGCGACCCGGTCCACGACCAGGCCTCCCGGTGGATCAGGGCCTGATCAACGAGGCTGTTACTGCTGGCCGCACGTAATCCAACGTACGAACCACAGCCCGGCTGATCCGGCACCGTCTTTAGGTATCTGTCCAGCTCCCTCTTGAAGGCAACCAGGGGTCTTCCCGTAATGCCCCTTATTGCTGGTGGGAGGCTGTTGAACAGTCTTGGGCCCCGGACACTTATTGTGTTTTCTCTTAGTGTACCAGTGACGCCCCTACTTTTCACTGGGGGTATGTTGCATCGCCTGCCAAGTCTTTTGCTTTAGTATGGAGTGATTGCTGTGTGCATATTAGGGTGCTGTGTACATATTAGGGACCAGTCCCTCCAGAATCTTCCAGGTGTAGATTATGATATCTCGCCTGCGCTCTAGTGAGTACAAGTCAAGTGCTTCCAGGCGCTCCCAGTAGTTAAGGTGTTTGATGGAACTTATACGTGCAGTAAAGGTTCTCTGTACATTCTCTAGCTCTGCAATTTCACCTGCCTTGAATGGGGATGTTAATGTACCCTTTCTGAATCAACTCCCCGAGACCACCGTTCTTCCCCACCACATACAGCTGGAACCCACGTCATATTATATTTACTGAATACATTCGCGTAAAATGAAATATTAGTTGTCTGTTGTGTAGTAATCGCGAGCGAGCGACTCGAGATGCAAAATAAACACAGGGGAAGTTGAATGATAGCTCTAGACTTTTCGTCCTCTCAAAGGAGGGTCCTTGACGCTGGTGAGGGGCTCTTGATATAGGGAATTGGATCTGTGCTCCGGTTCCCTGAATTGAGCCTGAATACCTTCCATCCCCCTCCCCATGCGCTATATAATCCTACGGGATTAGCGCTCCCCCATGATTATAATAATTATAATCTAGGCCTTTCGCGTTGTAATCAACACATCAGGAGAATTTAGTATTTCAGGAAATCCCGGGAGGTTTATTCATGTAAATTGTTCTCAAGGATCTTATCCTTGAGAGCCTCTCTCCAATACTTAAAAGCTCCCGATGTGCTGATTTCAACAAGAAAGGCCTAGAGCTATCATTCAACTCCCCCTGTGGTTATTTTGCATTAGTTACCTGTATACACTCCCTACCTCGGAGAAACTTGAGATGTGTCCGTGTAAGCACATGAAAGCGATCAGGTATTTGTGTATTTTTCACTAGTTTTTTTTTCCAACATTTAAATATATTGGTGAAGAGAGATTTAATTACGCAAGTTATTACGGACTGTACCTTTTACTCGATTGATAATTGTTAACTTTTACTGGTGGTCGCTTATAGTGCAACCCGGTACTAAAGACCTGCAGCACAAGTACTGGAACTCGTGAAAGTAAGATGTACAGTCATAAGAATATAAAGGAACGCAGCAGCAAATCTACTGACCCATGGTAGGCAGGTCCAAGTCACGTACTGGCCCATGCTAGGCAGGTCCAAGTCACCCACTGGCCAGAGGTTCGAGGTTCTGACCAGAGCTTTGGTAAGAGGGGAGTGGGGGAAGAAGGATGGGTAAGGATGGAAGTTTGGGGAGGGAGGAGGGGTAGGTGGGGATATAAAAGGGTAGTGGCCTATCCACTTTGGTGTAATTTGAATATGCGTGTGTGTGCATATTAAGTGATTTATGAAGAGGTTGGTTGTGTGTGTAGGGTATACCTCCTGCCCATCAATAACGCAATGCTATATTGTGTTATACCACTGCGTCATTGAATTGGATGGATGCATACTGTATAGAATTGGATAGCCCTTGTGGCTTAGCGCTTCTTTTTGATTATAATAATAATAATAATAGAATTGGTTGCTTTTTTTTCCGCAAGAGGTTCGTCAGGGGGGCGCAGCTGCAGGCGAAGGTTGCTGGGCATTCGATGGAGGTTGGTTGCTCACCTGGAGTCGGCCAGCAAGGCAGTGACTGAGGTGGTGTCCTGCTGTATTGTAGATGTAGCGAGGTCAGTTGTGAGGTGTTGGTGGATAGAGGTGGGTCACCCGGAGATGGGGAGGGCTTGTCCGTGTTACTGGACATAGAATGGTTCTGGTGGTATCCATTCTTCTTCTGTGGGGAGGTCGCTTAAGATATTGGGACGAGGGAAGTTCTCCTTGTGGATAAAACGTCGAACTCTTTGTTGGAGGGTCATTCTTTGGGATCTGTGGGGAGGGGTGATGGTATAGTCGGTTGTGTTCACTGGATGGGGTGGGGGGGGGGGGTGGGGGAAGGGATTCTCAGTCAGGCACGTAGAGTTCCTGCATGTCATATAGTTGTCTCTTAGTAAGTTTGTCTAATCGGACGTTGATTGCAGGGATTCTTTGTTGTATGTGTAGGTCCTCTGATCTGATTCTGTCTCTGAGTCTGGTGTTGCTGGCCTCGAATATGCTATATATACCCAAAGCGAGCGCGCGAGCGCGCGCACGCACGCACGCACGCACGCACGCACGCACGCACGCACGCACGCGCGCGCACACACACACACACACACACACACACACACACACACACACACACACACACACACACACACACACACACACACACACACAGACACACACCAACAACAACATTGTGTGTGTGTGTGTGTGTGTGTGTGTGTGTGTGTGTGTATATATATATATATATATATATATATATATATATATATCTATATATATATATATATATATATACACATAGGAGTTTAATAGTTTTTCAGTAAATGGGAAATTTCCTAATGTTCTTGCAATACTTTCTTCATGGATCCTCTCATCTTAAATTGTTAATTAGATGATTGTTAAATATGTTGACAGGAAGTGCGGTTAAGTGATTGGTGAACTAGTGCAGTGATTGGTGAACTAGTGCAGTGATTGGTGAACTAGTTTAGTGATTGGTGAACTAGTGTAGTGACTGGTGAACTAGTGGAGTGCTTTGTGACCTAGTGCAGTGCTTTGTGACCTAGTGCAGTGCTTTGTGACCTAGTGCAGTGCTTTGTGACCTAGTGCAGTGATTGGTGAACTAGTGCAGTGATTGGTGAACTAGTGCAGTGATTGGTGAACTAGTGCAGTGATTGGTGAACTAGTGCAGTGATTGGTGAACTAGTGCAGTGATTGGTGAACTAGTGCAGTGATTGGTGAACTAGTGCAGTGATTGGTGAACTAGTACAGTGATTGGTGAACTAGTGCAGTGATTGGTAAACTAGTGCAGTGATTGGTGAACTAGTGCAGTGATTGGTAAACTAGTGCAGTGATTAGTGAACTAGTGCAGTGATTGGTGAACTAGAGGAGTGATTGGTGAACTAGTACTGTAATTGGTGAGCTAGTGCAGTGATTTACCTATGATCCTAGCGAAGCAAATTACTTCGCTCTTTTATAGTTCAAGTTATTGATACCTAAGTTCTGGCGTGGCAGCTGCACCAGCTAGTTCAGGGATGTACCAGCTGGTTCAGTGATGCACCAGCTAGTTACCTCAAGATACTTCAAGGGAGGACTGTTTATGACCAGCAGTGACGTCACTTTTCCGGGCACTAATATGGTCTTACTAATGAACAACAGATCCTTGTTCACCTCAAGGGGAGGGGGAGACGGAGGGGGTATCCTAAGGTCTGTTGCTTCTCATTGAGAGGGGTGGGGAGGGGGTGAAATGTTCTTGGGCCAGTCTGGTGGTCTTGGATCATATTGCAGACCAATATTGTGGTCTCAAAGTGTACGGACAGCTTGTACCGGACACTTGCTTGCCAACAACCCATTCTCGCATGGTGATGCTCGTGCAGATTTCAATAGTTATAAGAAGGTTATAAGATGTTATATAGTTATAAGATGTCGGAATGCTGTTCTGAGGTTTGCTAGGCGCCCATATGCTGCAGCAGTTATTTGGTTGATGTGCGCTTCAGGAGATGTGCCTGGTGTTATACTCACCCCAAGATCTTTTTCCTTGAGCGAGGTTTGTAGTCTCTGACCCCCTAGACTGTACTCCGTCTGCGGCCTTCTTTGCCCTTCCCCAATCTTCATGACTTTGCACTTGGTGGGATTGAACTCCAGGAGCCAATTGCTGGACCAGGTCTGCAGCCTGTCCAGATCCCTTTGTAGTTCTGCCTGGTCTTCGGTCGAGTGAATTCTTCTCATCAACTTCACGTCATCTGCAAACAGGGACACCTCAGAGTCTATTCCTTCCGTCATGTCGTTCACAAATACCAGAAACAGCACTGGTCCTAGGACTGACCCCTGCGGGACCCCGCTGGTCACAGGTGCCCACTCTGACACCTCGCCACGTACCATGACTCGCTGCTGTCTTCCTGACAAGTATTTCCTGATCCATTGTAGTGCCTTCCCTGTTATCCCTGCTTGGTCCTCCAGTTTTTGCACCAATCTCTTGTGTGGAACTGTGTCAAACGCCTTCTTGCAGTCCAAGAAAATGCAATCCACCCACCCCTCTCTCTCTTGTCTTACTGCTGTGTGTGTGTGTGTGTGTGTGTGTGTGTGTGTGTGTGTGTGTGTGTGTCTGTGTGTGTGTCTGTGTGTGTGTCTGTGTCTGTGTGTGTGTGTGTGTGTGTGTGTGTGTGTGTGTGTGTGTGTGTGTCTGTGTTTGTGCGTGTGTTTGTGCGCGCGTGTGTTGTGTGTGCGCGCGCGCGCGGTTGCAGAGGTCCTGCCTCATACTGGTCGTTACTGTGTTTATTCTATCCTTGCTTCGAGAATCCTATCATATTATACTCAAAGGTATGTATAGATCTTGCCTATACCACTTAGTTGAGCAGGTTATTCTACTTTACCAATCCAGGGCAGAAAAAAAAAACTTCGTAACGTTCATGTTTGTGTTTTTAACTTCCAATTGTCCTCGTACACCTGTTTCACGCCTGAATAGCGTATCACTATCTTCCCTAAAGATTCTCGAGTATTTTGTACACGATTACTATATCCCTCCATGGTTTTTATGTCCTGTCATCAGGTTTGGTTATTCATACCCCGATAGTGCTGCTACTGGTCTTACAAACGTCTGCACTTTTTTGTTGACATGCTTCCTAAGGTGTGGGTTCCATGCTAATGCTGCATATTCCAAGATGCGCCTAACATTGTCAAGAATGACTTTGTTGAGGTTCCTGATAATTAAAGTCATTCGGTTTATGGGCGCCTCAGCCGATATGCTCGATTCTATGCTCACTTCGAGGTCATTGAGTGGTTTCCAGTCCTTGTTCCCCAAGCCCGTACTGTTTCCGGTCTTTATCTCCAATTTGTAGTCTTTCCTTGTCCTCTCTTTTTTTTTATTCTCTTCGTTAGTTACAATGATACATTAAATTCTCCGGCATGTCATTCACGTGCACTAGAAACAGTAATGGTCCCAGCACCAGCCCTTGTGGATCTCCGCTTGCCACACTTCCCTATTCTGATGCCTCTTCTCAGACAATCAGTCTTTGTCTCCTTCCTGTTAAGTATTCTTTGGTCCATTGTAGCGCCTTTCTGTTCTTCCTGCATGCTCAAGTTTTTTTTTTTCAAAGCCAAGACTATAATCCATTCATCCCTCTCTTACCTCGCTTATGTTACCCTGATACAAGACTCGAGCAGGTTTGTGAAACTTGATTTACCATTTCTATAATCATTCTGGGTCATTCTTCTGGTCACCTTGTCTGTTACCTTACATAGTATGGATGTCAGTGGCACTACCCTGTAGTTTAATGTTTTCTGTCCCCATTGTTAAATACTGGGCTGACGACTGCTGTCTGGCAATTTCCCTCGTAACAGTTTGTGTAGATTTTAGCTAGTGGTGCACACAGTACTACTCACCATCTTTCACGACTCCGAGAAACCGTATTGGGTCTCATTGAGATCTCTAGCTCATTCAGTTGTCTTTATCCCTCTCTCTGTTTCTCTCCCTCTGTGTGTGTGTGTGTGTGTGTGTGTGTGTGTGTGTGTGTGTGTGTGTGTGTGTGTGTGTACGCGCGCATGCGCGCGCGCACTCACCTAGTTTTACTCGCCGAGTTCTTTACGTAGGTCGAGACTGCTCTTGGCTCCGCCTTCACCATTGGCTCCTGTGTTTTTAAGTTCGTTTATTCCTACGTTTGAAAGTGTGTATGGAGTTTGCCTACCATCACTTCCCCAATCTAGTTGTTTATTACCCTGAGACTGAAAAAGCATTTCCTAACATCCCTTTGGCTCAACTGTGTCTTTAGCTTCCATTTATGACCTCTCACCCCTGTGCCTTTGATTTCAGTATCTGCTGTCACAACATAAGTATCTTGTACGTCATAATCATGTCTCCTCTAGTCTTCTCTGCTAAAGCTGTCAGATTCTATCCCTTTGGGGTCTCCTTGTATTTTAATCCTCTCAGTTATTGGCCTAGTTTTGTTGCACACTTCTGGATCTCGAGTTTCCGAACATGGTTGACTAGATGGGGGCTCCATGCCAGTGCTTCATACTCTTATAAGCCTGACAGCGTCCTCAAGGTTCTTTAAGGTCTCTGAAGATAGTTCCGAGACTAAGTAACCTCGCATAGGCTACCGCTAACCTCGTATATGCTACCTCTGTGTGTGCACCTCTGGCGATAGCTTTCTCTTTGAGGGATACTTGTTTCACTCCAAGCTATACTCCGTCTCTGAGCTTCTCTTGCCCTCTCCAATTTTTATGACCTTACAAATGATAGAATGAGAAAGAGAAATGCGAGAGAATGAGTAAGCAAGCGTCCATCACATGAAGACAAAAGACAATCAGGAGTGAAGGCGAGAGACCATACCAGTGGTACATCACGATTCTTAGCCAACAATACCATCCTCATACATGCTGTAACCTCTCTTGTGCTCTGCTTCATACTATTCTCATCATCTGTTTCTTCTGTTATGTTTTTTCCGTTATCTGTTTCTTCTGGAGCAGTGTGTGGGGATGGAAGGGGTGTGGAGTATACATATGAAATAATGAACAGTACCTAGGGCAGTTACAAAATCAAAACTTACAAAATATATGCATTTATTGTTTGTGCCATAGATCAATTGGAGATGAGAATACCGATAAAAATCTGTATTGAAATACTTAGTGTCGACTTTTTCAACATCTATCTGCTGAAGAGGACCTACGAGGTCGAAATATCTAGTACTTACGGTCAGTTGCATTCTCCCCAAGCGAATTCACCTGTTCAACTGACCAAATATATTGATATAAAATAAAATACAAACAATTAAGGCATACAATATACAGTTATGTTCGTCAATAATTACGTTTCATCTGAGAGCTGGGACGCGTACCCAAGAAACAAGAGCATTGCTCTCATGTACTGCAACACTGAGACGCTGAAACAAAAAACTAGCTGCTCTAGGATCCTTAATTTTCCTGACCAGTATTTTGGTTAATTCCTTCAGAAACTTGCATGTGCTCTTTTCCCATGAAACGAGGGTCTCTGAGCCTGTGGGAGCAAACATGCTAACATAGAGGGCCAATGTTTACTTGTGGGTTTGAATATCTGTAAAATAAAGAGGACTAATGTTTACATTTGGGTTTGAATATCTGTAGGATAAAGAGGACTAATGTTTATTTTTGGGGTTGAATATCTGTAAATCTTGGAAAGAGAGCAGAACCTGTCATTTCTCTGAGTGGAGTAAAGTGCTCCACTGTCAGTTAGCTATGTGTGAGTTAGTGTTTCCCAGAAGCGACAGCATTCGAGTGACGACAGCCACAAGCTCAAGTGTGGCTTCAGTTTATACAGCTTATTAGTCACCAACGACTTTGCCAACAATCTGACGAAAGCTAAGTCACGGCTGGGAAATAGATGGGAGGAACAGTTTCACGTGGGAGAGTGGAAAATCCTAAAATGTGTAGTATTCGGAGTCCGCGAGTTCATTGTCCTCAGCACCAGATTATTATTATTATGATTTATTATTATGATTTATTATTATTATCATCATATTGTTATTATGGGGAAACGCTAAACCCAAAGAGGTTATAAAGCGCCCAGGGAGAATAAGGACTTGAAAAGTATCCTCAGTGGCTCGGCAACTCTCTTTAATGTTCTGGTTATCAAACCTATCATTTTCTTGGCGATTGCAAGAAAATGTTTTGCACCTTAAGCGTTAAATCTTCTGACAGTATCAATCCCAAGTCTCACCTAAAACTTTTGTTTTGAGGGATTTGAGTTTCTTGTACTGCGATCTTCCATTTTCTCAAATTTTCCGTAGTGTAGCAGCGGGAATTTGTTCTAATTGTCGTTGTCAGTGACCCACAGACGACTTGCTTTTTATCATCTATTACTCTTTGATCATTTTCTCCTTTATAGACGCCACTCATACAAATTTTAGTATAGTCTATGGTTAGTTTGCATGCTTGTCGGATTTAAGAAAAAGTAGTGGGGCAAGCAGTGTGCCTTAGGAAACTGAGTTTACCACTTGGCAGTCCCTTTATTCCACTGTTGACTATTACTCTTAGGTTCTGTTTGTTAGGAATTTAAATATCCATCTGCCAAACTTTCCTTTAATTCCTTCGCATACATTTTGTGCGCATATACTCCATGGTTGCACTTGTGGAACCATGGAGTTCATGTACACATCTTTATTTTGCTTATCTCCTAGTATATTAAAGACAAATGTCATAATGGTCTGCCATTTGCGAGATGCCGGAGCGACCTGTTCTGGATTGCCAAGCTTGCTTCTTAAAACTATCCAAGATCTCGATAATGTTGAACGTCAGCACTTGTCGGTCTATAGTTGTTTCCAATTGTTTTACTGCCACTTTTGTGGGGTGGGGCTACACTGGTAAATTTTAACGACTTCGATGACTCCTGTGTCCAGACTCCTCTATAGAATATTTAAGGCACGAGATAATAAATATTGAGTTCCACGAGTCTGGTCCTGGGCGAAGTGCATGGCTTCTTCCAAGCCATTTGGGTTAGGGTTATATCATCAATAATGGAGTTATCAGTATCGCTTTGAGTCTCGTTCATAAATTCATTTGGATCGTCAGTCATTAGGCTGAGTCAGTGACTTAAGTATTTCTCGCATCATCGTCTTTAATTAAAGTCCCGATACTAATGGGTTTGTGTATGTTTTTTTTCCTCTCCCTCCCCGCTCACGTGATCGGTATGATGCATTCAGTTTGAGTATTATCGTATATGGAGTGGTTGAGATGTATTTACCAGTACACAAATACCCGCACATAGGAGAATGAAATTTGCAAGTTTCATTCTCCTATGTGCGGGTATTTGTGTATTGTTCCAGACACGGTACTGTGCCTTTATATTTTTTATTTACCAGTCCTTTGGTCTATGCTGTTGGAAGTAGCATAAGGGTGTTTCATTACAGTGGCGTCTATCCGGTTAGTGATACTTGTATGGAACAGCTGGCCGCCAACTGCAATAGCCTGGTTGAAGGGGGCAATCAGCAAAAAAGCTTGGCCCTAGGTCGGGTTGCGAGGGTAGAAAAGTTCTCGAAACCAGGCATAGAAATGTATGTATTTGTGCATGTGTAAATACATGGCTCCCGTGGGAATAGTTGAGACTCGCCACGACTCCAGGTCCACCATACAACCACTGGCCCCTATACCCCCTCCCAACCCCCGCACAGTTCCTGGTTCCTCCCACAAATGCCTTGTCTAAGTGCTCATTAAATATTGCTGCCGCCGCCGCAGCCGTCCTGCTGCTGTCACCACCACCCGATGCCTACGCTTTACCATTTAGGCTATGGTGGTTATAATACAGAAGACAGTTTCAACCTAAATGAACATTGGCTTCGCGCGCACACTTTCCCCCCAGTTCAAAGTATATAGGCACTCTTGTTCATTGCGATTTTTTTTCCCGAGAACATTGGCTGGTAAGGTTTGTTTGCAATCGTGTCATTACAGTTTCGTGAATCATGATGACGACTTTGAGGGGACTTGAGCTAGAGCTAGTCACGGCCACGCTGGCGGGAGATTCGTCTGTAAAAGCTTGCATTTGTGGTCACAGTAGTGGTCCATGCTAACCTTCCTATGGTGTATAAATATACTTAGTTGGACGAATCTTATTGTAGCCAGCTAGCCTAGTGGCTAGCGCGTCGGTCTGGAGTTTTGAGACTGATCGCGGGTTCTATCCCCACCCATGGTTTGTTTGCGATCTTATTACGATTTCGTGAGTCAAGAAGTAGATCTTGCACTCTTGACTGTTGGTGGTGGGAAATGAGTTTTAGAAATATATGCAAATAATTTGTGTTCTTGAAGTTCACTGTTGCATATTATATATATATATATATATATATATATATATATATATATATATATAATATATATATATATATAATATATATATATATATAATATATATATATATATATATATATATATATATATATATATTATATATATATATATATATATATATATATATATATATATATATATATATATATATATATATATATATATATATATATATATATATATATATATTGTGGAAAATTAAAATTTACCTGGATGAATCTCATTAGATACATACCAGTAATTTAATAAAAATAAAGATAATTATTCTTTATCAAGGTTACAGAGACATGTAGGAATTTTAGGACATCCTAGGTCGCAAAAAATGTCCCCCTTCGATACCCACTCCACTCATATCTCCACAAGTCACTCTGGACCTATATTAATATCAAATGAAATATACATCACCAGGAATTCTGGTAAAACATTAATATAAATACGTGGAATGTATGTTAAATTTAATAAATGACTACATGCACATTGAAGGAGAATTTATAATAACACTCATCAATTTGTCTGGAGATTACTTGGTGTGTCATACACAAACCCCTGCCTAAAATATGAAGAAATTACTGGCCAGAATTCCAACATAAATATAGACATTACACAACTGGGGTGATTTTATCCTCTTCCCATCTAATTACGGAGTCCTGTTCAGTTGTCTAATTATCACATTCTGCTCCTATTTGAGAGGTTTTAAACAATTTAGCCTCTAGAGCGACGAAAATTCTTCAGATTTTCACTAACGTTCTCTTGCCCAGTTCAAAAACAATGGCGTCCAACCTCCCAAGCGACGCTCACCCCGTCGCTGGTTCCTTTTTTTATTTACAAATTAATTTTTATTAACTACAATATATTCCATCAATTTACATACAAAATACACTGTATTTTCGGAAAATATACAGTATTTTTACATTAACATAAATTAAAAAAATGTCTTTAAACATATGAAATTTTTTTAGAAAGGACTTAATTTTAAACGAGTTTTTGCTAATTGACCAGTTTTACCTATTCGGCACATCAGGGTAACTAGGGATCCCAGGGCAGCTAGTTTTCTGTTCCAGCGGCTCAGTGCGGCTGTTCAAAGGGGTAATGCATGCTGCATTTTGGGCACACGCCCCAGCTCTGAGGAGCTGGATGAGATTTTCGCCTTATAATCGGTGATACACACGTAACAACATGTACCGTATATGCCACCTTTATATCAACAATGTATCTCTTAAATCTTCTGTACCATATTATGTAATAAAATATTCCTATTGGTAAAAAAAATAGTTTAAAAGATGGGGTGGTAGGGGAAGTGGAATATTCAAATGGCTTCAGGAAGAAATCCAAATATTCTTCCTTGAAGCCTTTTTATCCACTTCTCCGAGGCTATGGGTCCCACAATTTACACCAGAGGTGGACCCCATCCTATATATATAATATATATATATATATATATATATATATATATATATATATATATATATATATATATATATATATATATATATATATATATTACCTGGAGTTTACCTGGAGAGAGTTTCGGGGGTCAACGCCCCCGCGGCCCGGTCTGTGACCAGGCCTCCTGGTGGATCAGCGCCTGATCAACCAGGCTGTTGCTGCTGGCTGCACGCAAACCAACGTACGAGCCACAGCCCGGCTGATCAGGAACTGCCTTTAGGTGCTTGTCCAGTGCCAGCTTGAAGACTGCCAGGGGTCTGTTGGTAATCCCCCTTATGTGTGCTGGGAGGCAGTTGAACAGTCTCGGTCCCCTGACACTTATTGTATGGTCTCTTAACGTGCTAGTGACACCCCTGCTTTTCATTGGGGGGATGGTGCATCGTCTGCCAAGTCTTTTGCTTTCGTAGTGAGTGATTTTCGTGTGCAAGTTCGGTACTAGTCCCTCTAGGATTTTCCAGGTGTATATAATCATGTATCTCTCCCTCCTGCGTTCCAGGGAATACAGGTTTAGAAACCTCAAGCGCTCCCAGTAATTGAGGTGTTTTATCTCCGTTATGCGCGCCGTGAAAGTTCTCTGTACATTTTCTAGGTCGGCAATTTCACCTGCCTTGAAAGGTGCTGTTAGAGTGCAGCAATATTCCAGCCTAGATAGAACAAGTGACCTGAAGAGTGTCATCACGGGCTTGGCCTCCCTAGTTTTGAAGGTTCTCATTATCCATCCTGTCATTTTTCTAGCAGATGCGATTGATACAATGTTATGGTCCTTGAAGGTGAGATCCTCCGACATAATCACTCCCAGGTCTTTGACGTTGGTGTTTCGCTCTATTTTGTGGCCAGAATTTGTTTTGTACTCTGATGAAGATTTAATTTCCTCATGTTTACCATATCTGAGTAATTGAAATTTCTCATCGTTGAACTTCATATTGTTTTCTGCAGCCCACTGAAAGATTTGGTTGATGTCCGCCTGGAGCCTTGCAGTGTCTGCAATGGAAGACACTGTCATGCAGATTCGGGTGTCATCTGCAAAGGAAGACACGGTGCTGTGGCTGACATCCTTGTCTATGTCGGATATGAGGATGAGGAACAAGATGGGAGCTAGTACTGTGCCTTGTGGAACAGAGCTTTTCACCGTAGCTGCCTCGGACTTTACTCTGTTGACGACTACTCTCTGTGTTCTGTTAGTGAGGAAATTATAGATCCATCGACCAACTTTTCCTGTTATTCCTTTAGCGCGCATTTTGTGCGCTATTACGCCATGGTCACACTTGTCGAAGGCTTTTGCAAAGTCTGTATATATTACATCTGCATTCTTTTTGTCTTCTAGTGCATTTAGGACCTTGTCGTAGTGATCCAGTAGTTGAGACAGACAGGAGCGACCTGTTCTAAACCCATGTTGCCCTGGGTTGTGTAACTGATGGGTTTCTAGATGGGTGGTGATCTTGCTTCTTAGGACCCTTTCAAAGATTTTTATGATATGGGATGTTAGTGCTATTGGTCTGTAGTTCTTTGCTGTTGCTTTACTGCCCCCTTTGTGGAGTGGGGCTATGTCTGTTGTTTTTAGTAACTGAGGGACGACCCCCGTGTCCATGCTCCCTCTCCATAGGATGGAAAAGGCTCGTGATAGGGGCTTCTTGCAGTTCTTGATGAACACAGAGTTCCATGAGTCTGGCCCTGGGGCAGAGTGCATGGGCATGTCATTTATCGCCTGTTCGAAGTCATTTGGCGTCAGGATAACATCGGATAGGCTTGTGTTAATCAAATTTTGTGGCTCTCTCATAAAAAATTCATTTTGATCTTCGACTCTCAGTCTGGTTAGCGGCTTGCTAAAAACTGAGTCATATTGGGACTTGAGTAGCTCACTCATTTCCTTGCTGTCATCTGTGTAGGACCCATCTTGTTTAAGTAGGGGCCCAATACTGGACGTTGTTCTCGATTTTGATTTGGCATAGGAGAAGAAATACTTTGGGTTTCTTTCGATTTCATTTATGGCTTTTAGTTCTTCCCGCGATTCCTGACTCCTAAAGGATTCTTTTAGCTTAAGTTCGATGCTTGCTATTTCTCTGACCAGTGTCTCCCTGCGCATTTCTGATATATTGACCTCTTTTAGCCGCTCTGTTATTCTTTTCCGTCGCCTGTAAAGGGAGCGCCTGTCTCTTTCTATTTTACATCTACTCCTCCTTTTTCTTAGAGGAATAAGCCTTGTGCATACATCGAGTGCCACCGAGTTAATCTGTTCTAGGCATAAGTTTGGGTCTGTGTTGCTTAGTATATCTTCCCAGCTTATATCGGTTAGGACTTGGTTTACTTGGTCCCACTTTATGTTTTTGTTATTGAAGTTGAATTTGGTGAATGCTCCCTCGTGACTAGTCTCATTTTGTCGGTCTGAGGCTCCACGCATACATGTCTGAACCTCAATTATGTTGTGATCTGAGTATATTGTTTTTGATATGGTGACATTTCTTATCAGATCATCATTGTTAGTGAAGATGAGGTCTAGTGTATTCTCCAGTCTAGTAGGCTCTATTATTTGCTGGTTTAAATTGAATTTTGTGCAGAGATTTAAAAGCTCGTGTGAGTGTGAGTTTTCATCAGAGCTGCCTCCTGGTGTTATTACTGCAACAATATTATTTGCTATATTCCTCCATTTTAGGTGCCTTAAGTTGAAATCCCCCAGGAGCAAGATGTTGGGTGCAGGAGCTGGAAGATTTTCCAGACAGTGGTCAATTTTTAACAGCTGTTCCTGGAATTGCTGGGATGTTGCATCCGGAGGCTTGTAGACTACCACAATGACTAGGTTTTGGTTCTCGACCTTTACTGCTAAAACTTCCACTACGTCATTTGAGGCATTAAGCAGTTCTGTGCAAACAAGTGACTCTGCAATGTACAGGCCAACCCCCCCCTTTTGCCTGTTCACTCTGTCACATCTGTATAGGTTGTAACCTGGGATCCATATTTCGTTGTCCAAGTGATCCTTTATGTGGGTCTCAGTGAAAGCCGCGAACATTGCCTTTGCCTCTGCAAGCAGTCCACGGATGAAAGGTATTTTGTTGTTTATTGCTGGCTTTAGACCCTGTATATTTGCAAAGAAGAATGTTATCGGACTGGTGGTATTGTTGGTACTGGGGGGGGATTTTTTTTCCGGCATTAGTATCTGTATCTGTTGGTTTGGAGTGGAGGCCATCGACTGTGGTTCCACTCCAGGAATGACTGGATTTGGTGTACGATTTCTGCCATTTCCTGCCAGTTTTTTTTCCTTCCTGGCACTAAAAAACCTCTCCCTCTTGAGTGGCTGTGGCTACCCAGGTTTTCCCATGGCCTGGATGTTTTGTATCTTTTTGTCCCCTTTAGATGGTATGCCTGGCAATTTAAGTTATAGCACAGTCTTTCCTGTACTGAAGAGGTACACATTTCAGGGTGAAAAAGCTTACAGGAAGGGAGTTTGCATTTTCCTGTTGTCATATGGGCATGACATTTTCTAGGGTGGTCATAGTTGCATGTCCCATCTGTTTTTCCAGATTTCCCATGCCAGCAGATACCAAGTGCATAGTATGTGCACAGGCTTGGTTTCCGTTTGCCTTGGGTTTCTGTGACTGTATTCCCTGTTGGTGCATGTTTCCCTGTCTTATTCCTATCCTCCCTAGCACCAACAATGGAGCTCCCACCAGTTGTTTTTGGTAATTTATCCTCACTATTGCTATTGGAGTCCTCTTGTTTGCTATTTCCTGCGGTATTTCTGGTTTGCAATATTGGTTTTATCTTATCTTTGACTACACTTGTTTCCCTACTATGGCTCCTGTCCTCTATGAGGTCATTTATATGTATTCCTTCCTGCGTATAATTCCCGACTACCTGGACAAAATCTCCAGCTTCACCATTACTGTCTACCAGGACAGTATCTCCAGCTTCACCATTTCTGTCTCCCAGGACAGCACCTCCAGCTTCCCCATTACTGTCTCCCAGGACAGTATCTCCAGCTTCACCATTACTGTCTCCCAGGACAGCACCTCCAGCTTCACCATTACTGTCTCCCAGGACAGCACTATCAGCCCTACATTTACTGACTACCAGGACATCACCTCCAGCCTTACAGTTTGTGACTACATGGCCAGTATCAAGGGCAGTACCATTCAGCCCGGACTTTTTATGTTCCCATCTGTTGTAGAAAGCTTCCAGGTTTTCTATGAAAGCAGCTTTGATGTTATCCTCTTTTAATACCCTTGTGATTTTAGTCCACAGATTTTCCTCATTTGGGCATACCCAAAAACACTTCTCTGTTTTAATACTGCTTGTAGCTAGTTCTGGGATATCTGCACAAGGAGCGTGACACCAATTTCCACAAAAATGACAATTTATCCATGTGGTAGCCCGTTTGTTTGACTGACCACAGACTACACACAGCTTCATAATGATTTGAATGGTTGATTTACTGCAAGTCTACTAGCAACCTCTTGAATATTATATTAATAACCTTAAATGAAGCTCTAGCTATTTGTATTTCTGTTTCTAACTCTTTTTGTATATTGGACAGCTTACCGTCACGTTCCTGATTTTTAATGTTTGTGTTTATAAGGGCGCCTACAAACCCATCCGTTTACAGTCTGCTTTATTGTCCAATGAAACTGTTTGAAACCAGTCCCGGGTTCGGACCAGTCAAGGGTTCGGACCAGTCGATCTGCTCTGATCAGTGGGTCACTTATTTAAAACATACTGGTCGGTGATTTGAGCTAACACATGAAGGATCTACTGGAAATTATCTACCCGAGTAATATGTGATTTGACTGATACAAAAGTATAACTTGCGTGTTGAAGAGCCGGTGATATCTGGCAGCTCCTACAATGACGTACAGTCGACCTCTTTGTTTATCAATCGCTGTATCTGGCTTTTCTATTTTTGTTTTTCCGTCTCCACCACAATAAATGCTATATTATCACTATAGTTGACTGGTGCAAATTTTGGAGGAAGGGCGCTTTTTCTGTAGTAATAATTGCTTCTCGTTGTGTATATTCGACCGCTGGTAACTACAGGTTATATGAAATTCACAGTAACGTCTCGTATTTCAAGAAAATGAAACTAATGAAAGTCACTCCACTCCACTAAGTACCATTATAATACTGGTTAGTTGCTACTACAACACTGTATTCTGCTATTCACTGGTATCACTAGATTATATGCGAGTACACTAGCAGGCCAGGAAGATTATTAAAAACAGCTGACCTGTGGTAAGTTTCTGGCGACTTCTGGCACCTGCCTCTATAGGCTTATCACTTCATTTACAAATTCACCTGTTTTCAAATGACACTTTAGCCTTTATCATCAATATACTAGGGAGCCACTGTAGTATACACTATACACTATGTATACTCAAAGCTTTCAGGGAGACTTTCTTTCCTCTGACACAACGTTCAATTATTATTATTTTTTCCACACGGGAAACAGGCCTATGATTCCCCTCTGGCAGTAAACTCTGCTAGGTAATGCACACTAATTCTCCTTTTTTGACTCAGTATATAATGTTTTCCGCCCAAGATTGGTTCCAGGCGCTAGAGGGATGTATCGTATAGGATTGATGACACAAATTAAAGTTCTAGCACGTAAGAGCGACCGTGAAAACACCAGAAAGCCGGGAGCACAACGAGGCACGCTGACGTGCCGAATAGGCAGAACTTGCGATCTTGGCTTAAATAGCAACGCTCATCTTGCCATATAGGACACGAAAATTTGTGTATGCAATAATTTCGCCAAAATCATTCTGAACATAACGAAAAAAATATATTTCACTGTGTTTGTTTAGTATTAAATTATTGTAAACAAATCTAAAATATATTTAGTTGGGTTAGGCTAAAATAAATTGTTCTTGTTATAATAAGGTTAGGTAAGTTTTTTAAGATTCTTTTGGAGTAAAATTAAAAAAATTTACGTTAACATTTATGAAAAAAATATATCTTTAAACGTATAAGAGAAAATTTTGGAAAGGACTTAATTTTAAATGAGTTCTTGCTAATTGACCAGTTTTACATATTCGGCACGACACACACACACACACATATATATATATATATATATATGTATGAAATTACTGCGAGGAAGGAAAATGGTGAGAGTGTTTACCTAGTGTTTGGGGCTCTCAGTCCCTCACACCCGCCGGAAAGGGCCAAATATTTTCACTGGAGGAAAGGTATCAGGTTACTCCTTCCCTCTTCCCTTCACGAGTCGCTACTCTGCTGGGGGTGAGGGGTTCTCCTCTCCCCTTCCTGATCTCGGTTGGGAGTGTGAAGTGCCCTTCTTCCCTTCTCATCCAATGTTAGGATCGTGTGTACATACGGTGGAGACAGCAGGTGAAGACTAACAGCAACAGCTATATTAAGAGCATCATCATCTACAGAGCTGTAAACAGCAGCAAGAGCATTGGCTACAGCAGTAGCAGCAATAGCAACTTCAGCAGCTCAAGCAACATCAGCTACAGAGTTGTAGCAGTAGAAGCCAACTTAGAGCTGCAGCAGCAGGAAACATGACCAGAGCCATGCTAGAGCGGCAGCAACGAAGCACAAGACAGGAAGTAGACGTCAGTATAGTGTGTCGCGATGACGGCCCTGAGTGTTCTGAGAGTGGCAGTTTTCATGAAGAACCGACTCGCTGACGAGTGACAGCCGTTGTTGCCATAACCGCCAGATGCTGCTGGAGAAATAGAGCAGTGTTGAAGGGGTAGTGATGATGTTGGAAGGTGTTATTTTTTTAGCAAAATTGGGGTTGGAGGGAAGGATGAATATTGGTGTTTAGGGGACGGTTTATTTATGTTGAAAATAGTATAAAATACCGACAAGTTGATTAAGACATGTGCAACATTTCAGTATCTTTGTTGAAACGTTCCACCTACAGCCCTACACAGTAGGCTTCTTCAGTTAAATACACAGGCAGCAGGTGTAGCAGTGAAATAAAGGTGTAATTAGTCCATCATCCTTGGAGAATATTCCAGGTGGTTAGTTCTTCGGCCTGGAGCTGAACTCTTCTCCAGGCTGAGGGACTGACCACCTCAAATACTATTTCTCCAACGTTGTTGTGATAACATCTTCATTTAATACACTTGCTGCTTCTGTATTTAACTGAAGAAACCTACTCTGTAGGCGAAACGTTTCAGCAATAAAGATACCCAGATGGTGCATGCGTGTCTTAATCAAGGATTTATTTATTTACAGGATTGCAAAAAAAAAAAAAAAAAAAGCTAGAACTATTTGGTTGTCCGGGACTTCGAAAATAATGTTGCTATTGTCATTATCAGTTTGTTAATGCCCTTGCCAATTTAGCGTTGTCGTCACTAATTGCTATCATATTTGCAGAGTCCTAATACATAATGTGATTAAAACAATTCAAAGCAACCAGGAGGCCTAGTCTGGGACCGGGCGCAAGGGGCGATGACCTCCGAAGGCGACTACAAGTAACCTACTGCTAGTCCATTACTCGCAATATACAAAAGATATTTTATGTCGACGACCATAAACCACGGTAAATTTTGACAAAAAGTAAATAACACTTATCTTCATTCAGAAATCCATCCTTGGACCACTCACTCAGGTATGAGGTAAGAATTATGCTCATACTCGTAAGGAAGCATTAAACAAGGTCTACCTGCCTACCTACCTGGAAGTCGTTCCGAGGATCAATGCCCCTGCGGCCCAGTCCTTGACGAGACTTCCCGGTGTATCAGGGCCTGATAAACCAGGGATTGTGCAGTATCTCGCCTGAAGAATGACAGGTACTCCTGGTTGATCCAAGAAAGTGGAGAGTAGTTCCAATGCTTTAGACGAAGAGCCCTTAACCCCCTCACCACTTCTCTGAAGAGAGGCTCTTCCCTTACACTTGGACACAGTTACCACCGAGTTAGACCAGGTGTCCAGACGGTGAAAGAATTGTTGAAACTTGTCACAAATAAAAGATCCTGCAAGTATTTTGGGAGTACATTGTAAGTAAATTTGGCTGTACTGTCCGTACATAACTTCATGCGCGCGCGCGCGCGCACACACACACACACACACACACACACACACACACACACACACACACACACACACACACACACACACACACACACACACACACACACACACACACACACGCACACGCACGCACGAGAGATAGTTATGAAAATCGGAAAAGGACAAAGACGACCGGATATCATGTGGGAGTTCGATACGTGGATTAGGGTAGAAATACTCACGTAGGCTGTTATTACTTATAATTGCTGTTATGTGGAGGGAGCCCGCAGCCGTTACCTGTCTCCTTGGTTACACTCGTCAAACTGACTAGCCGGCTGGCCAGTACCCCGTAGTGGGTCTTTTGAAAATAGTGTCAGCTCAGCACAGACCGTGACTCAAGACGGTTGGTCGTTGAGTCAACGGACAGGTTACTGGTAACTGGTTACTGGTAACTGGTTACTACTACTGAGAGCTCACTACTGAGACGGAAGCAGAGTACAGGCTCGAGGAACGAAGGCCGCAAACCTCTCTGAAAAAGGAAGAATTCGTGGTGGGCATAGTTTAAAGTATTTTTGTGCCTGAGGCACACAAAATCATAAAAGAACACTGCAGCAGGCCTACTGGCTTATGTTAGGTAGGTCTAACTCGCACCCACTCTTATACCCGTCCAACGTATATTTAAAGTCACTGTTCTTTTCTCAACGCTAGAGTTTATTCCAATCATCCCACAACTCTGTTGCCAAACCAGTAATTCCCAATATCCTCATTTAAATTTAAATTTCTTCATTATGAACCCAACGTTGCGAGACTTCTCTGGTTAGACATTTTCAATGCTTAATTTATATCCTCTTTATTCCTGTTTTCCATATGTACACTTTAATCATATCTTCCATGATTCTATAAAGAATAGGTTATTGACTATATTTCTGGTGCAGTGTAAAATACTTCTCGGAGTCGAACCTTAGGTTTATTTGGGTTTCTGATACAGGCAGTGTTCTAGGCTACTCTACCAGGCACTTGCCTGGCGGAAGAGTGAGGAGAGACTTCGTGCTTATATATCTGCTAGAATATTGAGAACAACCCATTGTGCTGTTGTAGGCCTATGCCCGCAACAGCCTAGTAGCATGGTGCGAAATATGAGGAGACCTGACGCGAAATATAAAACCCGACAGTGCTTACAATTTACGCCATTCTGAAGAATGCAAGTTCGGCAACTTCGGCTTATTTTCGTATGTAAAGTTTTCTAATACATGGAATAAACTGTCATCCTTCTATATATTTTCGAATGCATTTATGTCCAGATTCGACCACATCATTTGTGGTACTAAGTAGCTCTGAGGAGGATAACTGATAAATACACCATATCTTTGTATTAAGTGTTTCTCCCTACCCTTCTCACCTTGCTAGCCAATTAACTACACCTGTTTAAATTTTACAGATGAGCGGTGATGCTGCATTGTGGAAATTCGGGCAAGTACTGATGTGTCGCTTCAGTGTAGTATTCCAAGTAACCGGGTGCATTAGCTACCAACAGCAGCTTGCTGCGCTTCATGCCACCCGCAAGGTGCCATCTGGAGTCCATACGACTACAAGGAGCCATCTGTGGTCCAAGTGGATCACGGGCTGAGCAATCTTAAACGGAGCTTTTGTACTCACCACCTGCAAACTTGCTCTTTTCCTTCACGTTAACTTGCACCTTTATAGCTACAGGTGTCAGTATAGTGATTTCTCCTTAGATAATACGTTCGTTTTCCTTTTATTGAAACAAAAGGAAGTGGTAGCTACCTATTGAAGTGTAGTATCTTAATGCCAGAAAAAGAGAAATGAAATGAGAAAAACTAAGTGTTGCCAAGAGGAACATGGCGAAAATTTGTGGAATGGTATTTACTGACTGTTGCTTTCCCAAATATTTCTAAACTATGTTCTGCACAGTAAACTCACCATGGACACAATTTTTCACTGTCGAGTCTTCTAAGAGTTTTGCCCGAGTGTATAGTTTAGCGCCGTAGGTAGATGTCTTGTACATTACTCTCATCATGGACACAATTTACTGTAGTCATGGAAAAAGTTTAACGCGGTTACGTGAAGTGAAGGTGAGAGAGCAGTAGAGTGATAACACGTGGTGCAGTAACAGAGTGGAGAAGCAGCGCGTAAGGAAGTGAAGTACAGGACTTATCAGTGATGAAGTGGTCAGGGATGTCCGGGGTGGTCGCCCAGGAGCCTTTAATAAGGGGCCCCTTGCTAGCACAAGCGACGTGTATCCTGCTGCTTGTGGTAGCATCGTGGGCACAGCCTATCCACTCGACACACACGCCCTCTCAACTTCACCACACCAACAGGATGCCACTCATAGTAAGATCTCTGATCTAGGCCTATTACAACCTTGCTGCATGAGTCCGCGGGTACCTCATAAGGGTGCCACCCAAGCCGCATCCGCCACCTCCATACTCTTGCCTTATTACTGCTGCTCTCACTCCCGTGAACCACTCACTGTTCACTCCTGTTTATACGTTGTTGCTTATTAGTGTCCTCATTTCCGCCACCACAACTTCTAATACTGTGAAGTCATTAGCAAGGTTAGTTAACAGCACTGCTGCTGTGTTTAATTTCGCCATTTCAGCATTTACTAATATTTCTGAAAAATAAACAGTAACAGCACTAACCACTTTGCAAACATCGTAGACCATTTCGTAGCAATAATAATCACATTATAGTATTGAGACTTTTAGTCGTGCTACTTATCTTTACCATGATCACTCTCTGTTTGTCTCTAGTATGCCAGTATAGTATTGAGACTTTTAGTCGTGCTACTTTACCATGATCACTCGCTGTTTCTCTAGCATGTCAGTATAGTATTGAGACTTTTAGTCATGCTACTTATCTTTACCATGATCACTCTGTTTGTTGTTTATAAGTTCATCAAAACTTTCCATCACATCTTATGATATCTTTATTTTTTTTTTACGTGGTGAACCGGTAAGCCAGCGGAAGACCTTTGCTTTTGAAAGCTCCACCGAGTCCTTATTTGAATGAGCTGCGTCAGGAGAATTTTTCATATTTCTTCCTATAAACCAAATACAACCACTACAAAGTCAAGAGGTCCCCCGTAAACTACGTTTGCTGGTTTGTCGAGGGAGGAACTTAACTCTTGACAAGGATGAGGGTTAACCTCTGTCCATAACCTCCTTCCTCTGCTTGCCTCACAGCCATCTCTTTTCTTCCACCCTTTCCTTGATGATTATCTGTTTGTAATTACAAAAGTTTATAATAGTATTTGAGTGTTTAATGTCGTATATATTTATTAATATTCAATCTCTGTAGTAATTGCTAGTTCTCTGGTATCCAAGTCTATTTTTCTACCATTCTTTGTGAAGAAAAACTTTCCTGGAGTCTACCTGGAGGGTGTTCCGGGGGGTCAACGCCCCCGGTCCATGACCAGGCCTCGCGGTGGATTAGGGCCTGATCAACCAGGCTACCTTTCGCTCCCGGTGAACGAAACGTAGCCTAAATAAATATTCAAATGCTCCAAATTGTTCAATTTAGGTAAATAGCAGTACAACTTTTCATACTAATCACACTGTGTTTTCATACATTCATGATTTTTATAATTACCGGAAGTTTTTATAATTTCCGGAAGTTTTAGAAGTCTTTTAACATTGAAAACTTAATAGGTTCTTAATTGATGGTCATTTTAAAATTGGTACGACATTATTTGTGCTTGGCGTTTAATTCATGTTCGTAGCTTTTATTATTTAATTTTGTTTATTATTTCTCTTCTTGATTGGCACGGACAGTGAGCACCGTTGTACTACACTGTCAGATTGCTTTGTTAACTTCAGTATTGCCATTCTTTTGTGGTTCCATTTACTCAGTATATCAAAATGTTTTAGTCATTATTTTAGTTGATTTTGACATCTGAAAATACGTATATTCATAATAGGTTTTTATTCCTTGTGGCACCTGGGAGAGTCCCACATTCGGTGCAGTTTCAGTGATCTCAATGAAACTGATTTAGTACACAGGTCGACTTTAGTTATACTGTTATGCACACTGTCTTGTGGGTGGTAGTCACCAAGTATCCATCACGTGGGCATTAATTACCCCATGCCCATCCTGCGGGTGGTAATTCCATACCCATGCTGCGGACACTTAGTCACTCCAGTCGTGTGGGCAGTATTAAAAAGAAAAATAAAGCAGATGGGTCCAAGTGTCTAGTTCCAAAACAGACTTTACATTCTTTATTTTGTACATCTTCCTCCACTGCCCCCAAATTGTCTAGCTGAGACCCATACACGTTTAAAGCTCTTTTGATATAAATTATTACATTCACAGGGGGGACTCTAAATCCATAGGGGTCCTGTGGGAATGGGAGGTAATCAGGTTAAATTCCTTGCATCAAGATCCCCATACACGGCATCAAGGTCCACTAAATTATTACTATAATCATGGGGGAGCACTAATCCCGTAGGGATTACACAGAGCCTGTGTGGGTGGGGATGGAAGGTGTTCAGAGAACTGTAGCACAGATGCAATTCCCTAGATCAAGAGCCCCTCACCAGCTTCATGGAAACTCTTGAGGGGAAGGTCCATTAAAGGAAATATCCTTGAGGTGACTAGATACTTGCATAATTATAGCGAAGTGCTATATCCATACGGATCATTCCGCATCCGTGAGTCTTATATCTCCTGGGAAAACTGAGTAGTCATGTTAGATCCAGCAAAGTGGAGGTGCATTCAGTTATTTTAATAAATTAAAAAACATGCACTAAATTGTGTGGTAAAGGTATTTAATGTGTTGCAGGTGCGTGGCGTCAAGGTGCGGCCAGAGAGAGCAGCGCTCACACCACCAACTGTCACATCGTTCAGACTACCAGATAGGTAACCTAACTCCATATTTATTATATTCGTGGGGAAACTCCAAAATCATAGCCCCTCAGAGGTGGTACCCTGAGGGGCTCTTGATCTGGGGAATTGGATCTGTGCTCTGGTTCCCTGAATACCTTCCATCCTTCCCACAGGCACTGTGTAATACAGGTTTAGCGCTCCCCATGATTATAATAATCCAAAATTATAGGGGTCATAGCACCTGAGGAATGGAAGGCAATCATAATTGATCCCTGGAAGGGGAGGGTACCTTTATAATAAAAAACTAAGCGCTAAATCCACAAGGGTCATGCAGTGCTACAGGGGTATCTTAAATTTCTTGTATAAAGAACACTCCATTAACATCAAGGCACCTCCCTTGAGGGACCTGTATGTAGATGCGTTTCTCACATTTAATTTGCCGTATATCATTCACCATAATTTTTTTAACGTTTGCAAATGGAATGCTTGGTTGTTGGATCCTATAAATAGGGAACTTGCTCTTTGTTGATGACAGTTCTTTTGAGGGATTTTGAAGACAAGTTGCAATGGTTGGCAGATTGACTATCAGATCAGAGGGAGGGAGTGGATGTACAGTATTTAGATCTGTGGGAGCAGACAAGTCAGCAGATGCATCTATGACAGATGTGAACCATAAAATAGACGCGGCAGAGAAAGATATGTAATCACCTATATGTGGCTGCAGGGATCGAACCTTAGCTCCTGGCCTCACCTCTCGACTTACTGCTTGCCAGATTCGCTTCCTCCTAGCCTTATGGGCCTTATCATACTGGCCTCCACTGCTTCACCAAGATTATTCCATTTACCAAACATCCTGAGACTGCATTATTATAATAAAAAAGAAGAGCTAAACCCAATAGGGTCATAGTGCTGCCCCTGAGACTGCAGAAATACTTCTGACATTCCTGTAGCTTATCTGTGTAAGATAATGTGTCATGATTTCATTATTCATGGGAAGCACTAAACCCATAAGGGTCAGCAGTGCCTAAGGAAGGGGAGGTAGTCATTTTTTTTTTTTTTAACAAACCGACCATATCCCACCAAGGCAGGGTGGCCCAAAAAGAAAAACGAAAGTTTCTCTTTTTAAATTTAGTAATTTATACGGGCGAAGGGGTTACTAGCCCCTTGCTCCCGGCATTTTAGTCGCCTCTTACAACATGCATGGCTTACAGAGGAAGAATTCTGTTCCACTTCCTCATGGAGATAGGAAATAAACAAGAACTAGAAAGAACATAGAAGAAAACCCAGAGGTGTGTGTATATATATGCTTGTACATGTGTGTGTAGTGTGACCTAAGTGTAAGTAGAAGTAGCATGTTTATGAGACAGAAAAGACACCAGCAATCCTACCATCATGTAAAACAATTACAGGCTTTCGTTTTACACTCGCTTGGCAGGACGGTAGTACCTCCCTAGGCGGTTGCTGTCTACCAACCTACTACCTAGAAGGCAGTTATTATAAGTGCTAAACCCACAAGCATCGTACAGCAATGGGAAGCAGTCATGCTTGTTCCAAGGTAGGGATGGTTAGCCCCCATTCACTTTTAGACATTTTGGTCCTTCCTGAACCATTAAGTCACAACTTGATAATAGTCCAGGATGAACCACAGTCATCATAAGTTGTCAGTGTGTAGAGGTAACAAAGTATTATCTTTTTTTTTTTTTTTTAACTAAAAGATGTATGAATCTTGCAGAAGTAGGAGTGGGCACCACATGAGTGGCTTCACTGTTCCAGGTGAGCGGAGTGGCAGCAATAGCCCTCCTGTTGTAGCCAGCCTCTCGCCTTCCAGCACCAGCTACTTGGATCATCCACACTATAATGCCTCGTGGATTATGCACCACCACCAGCCCACAGCACCTGTAGCCACTTCTGCCTTGAGACCAAGTATTGATGCAAACCTGACTGAACACCAGTCTCTTAGAGAACATCAAACACACACTGCACCAGCATCCAAGACTGTATCTTCAACACCACACAGATTTCCCATGTTAGCAGCTACATCAACATCCTGGGAGAGTAATAAACCTGCTCAGAGAAATAAAAGTATAAGAAGGACACACCCTAAATATTCCAGATCATCTAGCAGTGTGGCTTCTGAACCTACAGAGGAAAGAGGCACAGCAAAACTGTCTTCAGCTGAAGTAGGAGGATGGGCAAATGTAGACAGTGCTGCAGAGAGAGGGGTATGGGGCAAGGTGAATCATCGCCCACACTTTTCTAATGGTCGCCCAGATACGTTTGGCCACAGTATAACTGAAGACCTATCACATCTCAAGCCTGAGTAAGTATTTACTTTCCTAAGAGCACTGGTTGTTTGTAAAACAGCATTATAAAGGAGGGGTTTGGGATATGTTGTGTATCTTTATACATATATGCTTCTAAACTCTTGTATTCTGGGCACCCCTGCAAAAACGTTGATTATGTGTGAGTGAGGTGAAAGTGTTGAATGATGAAAGTATTTTCTTTTTGGGTCACCCTGCCTCGGTGGGAGACGGCTGACTTGTTAAAAAGAAAAATGTATTCGTGGGGAATGGGAAGCAATCAGGTTTCATCTAAGGAAAAGGACATGTCCAGTTACTTGGATCAAGAGCACACCAACATCAAGGCATCCCTTGAAGGTTATAATCATATTATAATCAAAAAGAAGCGCTAAGCCACAAGGGCTATACAGCGCTGCAGGGTAGGAAAGGAAGTGAGGGTATTGGGCGGCAGAAGGGGGGAGGGGCGATCAGTAGGTTACAGAAAACAGCGGGGCAGGGGTTATAATCATAGGCATCTGAAATAATGCCAATTGAAATACTCCCTTATAGAGTGGGTGAAGGACTCCTGATCTGAGGGATTAAAGCTACCCTTCTTCAGGCACTATACAAAGCTTAATATAAACACTAACCCATGAATATAATATTTGAAACGATTTACCTTTAAAAGTAGAAGCATTGAGGCACTTTCCTTGTAGAGAAGGTTTGTGAAAGACTTTTCAGAAGGCAAATTGTGCTCAATTTTTGGGCTTTAGTAGTGGTTGTACCAGTGTATAAAGTAAGAGTAACACTTTAATGTGGTAGATACTGGTGAAGGGCAAGACTTGATCCACGGAATAGGAACTACCTTACCCTTGGGCCAAAGGTATGGTTCTTTATGGGTTAAAATGCTTCACCATATTATAATAAATCTGGAATGAAACATAAAAGCAGGAGTCATGCCAGGAATGGTTGGAGGGAAGATGTACAAAACTTAGTTTTAGGGGCTTGAGCATCCAGACAACACTGTATAACCCTGGTGATTTAGTGTTTAGTTTTTATTATAATTGAGCATCCATCAGGCTTGTGTGAGCATGTAAGGAGTGCATGGAGAAAAGTGGTCTTTTGTGGATGTACTGTTAGAAGCATAATTTGATGAATTATTATTATTATAATCAAAAAGAAGCACTAAGCCACAAGGACTATACAGCATAATTTGATGAAGGAATTCAGGGAAACCAGTTAGCCAGACTTGAATCCTGGAGGTAGGAAGGTAGTGTCTGAACTCTGATGGCAATTGGATGAGCATTTTCTTTGGGTCACTCTGCCTTGGCAGGAAATGACAGTTGTCAAGAAAATGAGTGAACGCACAAGCTGCCGAGGAAGTCATGTCATAGGTAAGGTACCCAAGTCTGTGACCTAGTCATGTATTTTATCATTTGCCTTTTATTAAGCATTGCAGTGTTAGAGGGTAGGGGAAGAAGGGGAGTGATAGGAGGAGATATATAAATTTTATAATTTGGCTTTCTTTTTAATTGTAGAAAAGCTGAAAACTCACCTGGTAGCATTGTAATATCCTAGTTTTAACTCTCGTAAAAGTTTATAAGGGGTGGCTAACTGTGACTTTTTATAAACTACTGTAAGTGCATGCTTCTTATTATTTAAGATGATACAATATAATTTATTTTTCTAAATTACACTGAGTATAAATAGTAAACCCTCCATTTAATGAACTTTTGAAATACAGAACAAAATTTATTGGCTCAGTAGATTTGGAAACAATGGACATTATTTTGGTCACAGAATTGTTCATTATTGCTACACTTACAGCAAATCTTATCACTAGCCACCAAAATTGCCATACTGGCCACCCACTTCCCCCAATTAGTCCATGTACATAGATGTATGCCCCTCTGCACTTGTACTGAAATATAAAGATAATTAGTTCAAACTAATTGTACCAGGAAAAAATTAAAATGTCTATTCTTTACCAGGCATTCACAACGAAGGAATGGAGGAAGAGAAGCTGATCAACTATTTATATCTCACTCTGTCACTGATCACTCATCATCCAGGATGCCAGGAGGCAATTCTTACAGTACATCACCTCATGATTATCCACAAGGAGAAAGAGTTAATTTTGATCAACATTTCCCTCGTCAACGACAGAGTGGCGAGAGTAATGTACATAATGTTGGGTTCCCTGCCTTAAGTATTCCAAGTGGTAGTATCCAAGAACAAAACTCAAGAAGAGCATCTGTATCTCATCAGGCCTCAGACCATACACATGAACCTGGTCATGAAAGACTAAATGAACCTTTCCATGTAGACTGTGAATTGGTTGACTACATTCTCCCCTGCAATAATAATCAGATATATAAAACTCGTGTGCATGATCTGCCAAACAGTGACGCTCGCCTTAACCACCCTATCGCACAAAACACAGGAACACTACAGATTAATCGCAATCCATTAACCACAACCTCAACCTCTCGTAGACCCCTCAGTATCCAAGAGATTGTGAGGATTACAAATATGTCAAATACAGATCACTTATTATTGTATTTAAAACAAAAACATATTACTTTTAGCCAACTTCTTAATTTTATTAACCGTGGAGTAACAAAGGAAGAAATTTTAATGTTCCTTCAAAAACCAGATATTTCAACTACACATGAACCATGGTTATTAGAGCCTGAGAGCAAATTTCCCCAAAATGTGTCATTATCCACAAAAACTATTGAAGTATCTCAATTACCAGAATCACCCGAATCAAATTCAGATGTATTCTTTACCGAAAGTGCTGTTAATAGCACTATAATATTTGATTCATCAGATAAGCAAACAGCTCTGTCTACAAATCCAGAGGATGAGCTGAATGATGAAGCAGTTGAATCAACAGATATTGAGAATGAACAAAGGCAAAGAAACAGAAAGAAAAAAAATAGAGACAGACAGAGAGGAAATGGGCAAAGGGGTAAAAATGAGAGAGGCAAGAAAAATAAGGGGCAAAGAGGCAAAAAAGGACGGCAGAAAGCTCTCTCTGATCTCGTTAACACGACAGTAATGTTGCCAGTAGATGACAATACAACCATATCTGTCTCAGCAAAACAATTTACTGTAACAGAACCAGCTATTTCAAATGTATCACCAGAAATTCCTGTTTCAACCCTACCCTCCTTTTCAAGTCAAACAACATTTGCAGCACTACCACCTGAACCTTCCATGAAGACATTCAGTGATACCACTGCTTCAAGATCAAATCCAAATTTAGCCCAAATTCCTTTATCAGTACACTCTTCTACTACTGTTCCATCTTCAGAAGTTGCCATAAAAGTTGAACTCGCAACAACCCCTGTTGTATCAAGAGTAGCAACACCATCTTGGATTCAAATGGGTACATCAAACCCAGTACATGTTCCCAGTTCTGATAGCCTTCCTACTGACAAAAATTCAGAAGCTTCAATTCTATCTGTTACATTAATGGAACTTCCTGCAGACCATAAAGGCAAAAAGACTCATGAAACAGTGCCTGAGGATCTTAGACCTAAATCAGTTCAGAGGAGACCAAGCAACCCTATGCCTCAAGATATGCACAGGCCACACCAGGAGAAGCAAAGACCACCAAAACCTGTGCGGAAGTCTCCAAAACACACCTCGGTATCAATGCTGGAACAAACTGAAACTGAGTTTGGAGGCAGAACCAACTTTGTAAAGGAGCAGCAAAAGGATGACTACATTTTCCCTATTAAGGGGATCTTGATTATCAGTGGTGTTATGGGTGCCCTGGCCGTGTTTACACTTGTAGTTCTTATATCTTATGCAGTCATTAAGTGTACGAAAAAACCTGTTGTTAACAATTACCAAGTGTCCGAGCAGAAGCCAGTAAACCAATAAATTATTGATTCAATTTGTTTTTACTTTATCATACAATAAATAAAATGACTAGGTTTGTAAGGCATTGACCCCACAGTTCATTACTGGGACCAATTTGTCGCTAAATTGGTCCTACTCCTATCTAACGTGTTCACACATTTGTGAGAGCATGTTAGATAGTAGTGGAGGCCAGTGGATTTTATTTGACATACTGTTGGAGTGAGAGCAAACTAGCATTTATGAAGGAATTCTGATAAACTAGTTAGCAGAACCGAGTCCTGGAGGTGGGATGTACAGTACCTGCAGTCTAGAGGGGTAGGGTAATTGAGGTTTGAGGGTCATCTGAGCTATGATGTCAGCACACTTCTGGCAAGTGTGTGACTGAGCAAATGATAGTGAAAGCAGTTTCTTATTTGTTGGGTCACCTACCTCAGTGGAAGGACGATGTTAAAAAGAAGTGTACACATGCAGTATATACGTACAGAGTACCATACTTTGAGCTACACATCTTGGTACAATAATTAAATTCCATTAATAATTTAGGCATCCCTCTTTTTAAAGTCCATAATTTATAATCATCTTTTCTGGAGTTCTGTAGAATAATAGGAATCACTAGAAAGTCGGCTATTGTATGTACAACACTGTTTAAATTTAAAAGAGGACTAATGTATTATTACTTTACAGTAAATATTCATTTCGTATACCTATCGTAAAAATTATGTAAATAATTTTGCTCAGGTACTGTAATTAGAACTAAGCACTAAACCTACAAGGGGTCACAAAATAATGTAAAATCATATGCAGTGTAGAAAATCAAAATGACTAGAACTCTGCAAGAAGATTTTTATAAATTGAACAAAGTGGCAAGTGAATGATAAAAAATAACATCGATGCCATAGACTAAAAATTCAAATAGACTTGATTGTGCTTTAAAATATCCACTTTTACACAAATCTAAGAAAATGATCAGACGTGAATACAAAGAACAGGTTTTCACCAGAAAATAATGTAAATGCAATGATGAAAAGCTTATGCCATATTGTAGTCTGATGTGGAAAATTACCAGTTTTAATATACAGCAGTGGTATATTGTCAACTAAAAAAGATTAGATACAACAGAAGTTCCAGGGTGCTGAAAAAAGTACCAAGTTTTAAAAAAATATGATAACTTAGTAGACAGTGGAGAATGAGCAGATAGATAATAAAGAAAATAGATTGCAGATTACTTTGACACCAGCAGCCTTGAATAAGCAAGTTAGAGAATTTACAGTGCTTAGAACTATAAGGCTAGACAGCAGCAAACTTTGGGACTGTCAAGATTCCAGACATCACTGTCAGATTCCCAACAGTGGTGTCTGCAGTCTTAGTGAAACTATTATAATCAGAAAGCAGTAAACCTACAAGGGTCATATAGCACAAGTGAAACTCAATATAATTAATGAAACTTATTTATTCTTTGCAATGTTAGAAACTGTTTGAAGTTTTTAATCATAGTATTTTGTTTTTTAAAGAATAATTGTATAAGACCTAGCTAGGTGAAAATTAATACTGTCACCAGCTCACTAAAAGCATCATTCTAAACATGACACACAATATTATGAAGAAACAGGCATCACTCAAAAAGGTATTACACCTTGATACAAAAGGTACGTAAGTACTATCATGCTTGCATTCCCACCATCAGCCGCTGAATTTCTGTTCACTGCTCCTCTCGTGTCACAAGTAAAGCAGACATGCTCGCCAAGCAAAATCCATAGCATGAATCTATCACAAAAAATAATTATTACGGCATGTCATTATCAGTTGTACAAGAAAAGTCCATTGCCACAGACTACTTTTTGCACATTTATGTTTAGACTTTTGATGGTGGATGGAGACCTTCACCCTTCATCTCTCAAACTGCAGCCACGTGTAATATTAGGATGGCCATTACTGTATTTGAAAATTTTAACTGATATTCATGTTTATCACCTGAGTGGGATTAAAATGTGTAGTTATTTTAAAAAACTGTACATTTGCATGTATATTTATTACTACAGAATGTTTTAAACATTGTACAATATATTGTATACAGTGGTTGGCCCTTATCCTCCAGTCAAGAAAGGCCAGCAAGCCAATTGGTTAAACTGCATCATCATCCTATTAATAACAAATGGTTAAATGGACTTTTATACATCCTTTCCTCAATGCCATTAACCATGACATTCAAGATGATAATTTAAAACAAAGTGAAAATAAGTAAGAAAATAGCTAGGATTAGTGTATATAAATTTTAACCCTTCACAAAAATATTACCCATGAAGTTGACTCCTACTTAAAACCTTGACTCGTCCTAAAGAATATATGGTACAATATATAAAATTAATGTTTTTCTTAGTTGAAATATATTCTCTAATATTTACAACATGCAAATATTGATGATTGGGGAAAGAGGGTATCAAGGACATAGTGGGCAAAACATTTAACAAGAATGTGGAGAGCTGCTTTTGGTATTTAACAAGCTGTTTGGAGTGTGATCATAGTAATGTCTATGAAGGTATTCAGGGATATTTTTTTTTTTTAGCCAGATTTGGACTTTGGACGTACAATACCTGAACTTTATAAATCAAGTAAGGATTACGTCTGCACCGTATACCTGTAAAATACATTACATCTACATAAAACACTAAATAGAGCATTCTAAAAAAAATCCAAGTGGAAAACATCTTAAAATAATAATGCTGTTATTAATGTAATAACTTGTGCAACTTAGTTCAAATCTGGACTCTTGTAGTTGTGTCAATATTTCTATGTAGTAGACAAGAGCAAGTACTGTGCATGGAGTTTCATCCTGGACCTTCCTTGGATTTGTCAACAACAAACAAAATTTTCTAGAACTTAGGGTACAAATGTTTGTTTTTTCTCGTCAGAACTCACCCTAGTGGTGGTAGTCAGATTATGAACTCTACTTTATTTCATTGTCTCTAAGAATAGCTCATTTACGAATACTCCTTTTGGCTCATACTGTATTTACCTCCACATAATAAACTAATGGTTGGTTCCTAAAGTGACAAAAAAATGTGGAATTCAGCCATCAAAAGCAGTCATATTTAGGTATAATTAAAAAAAAAAAAAAACTCAAATGAGAAATGTCTCGATAGAAACGAGATTAACCCCTCGACTGTGGCAACCCCAAATCCTGAGGTGTCTCCTGGTGTTGCAAAATATTTAAAAAAGTTTTTTCTTGTGTAATGATAGAGAATCTTTTCCCAATGGTAATGACACCAAATGTACGAAATTTGATGGAAAACTTGTGGAATTACACTCTTGCAAAGTTAGCGACCTCGGCGATATTTACGGATCGGTTATTTTGCCCACTTTGAGCCCTATTTTTGGCTAATTCCATTGTTCCAGTCGACCATACTCTTAACTATTTCTTTAGAACTCCATTTGTTCTATCGATCAAGTACAAGAAACTGCCCATTTACCGATTTCAACTACCCAATAAAGTGGTTAGAAATTAGCAATTTGGCCAATTTCACGCAAATTAACCCTTTGACTGTCGCGGCCGTATATATACGTCTTACGAGGTACCGTGTTTGACGTATATGTACTCATAAATTCTAGCGGCTTCAAATCAAGCAGGAGAAATCTGGTAGGCCCACATGAGAGAATGGGTCCGTGTGGTCAGTGTGCACCATATAAAAAAAATCCTGGAGCACGCAGTGCATAATGAGAAAAAAAAAAATTCCGACCGTTTTTTTTTAATTAAAATGCAGACTTTGTGGTCTATTTTCGTATAGTATTTATGGTTGTATTCTCGTTTTCTTGGTCTCATTTGATAGAATGGAAAACATATTATAGAAATAGAGGTGATTTTGATTGCTTTTACTATAAAAAGAACCTAGAAATGAAGCTCAAAGTAGGGGAAATGTTTGATTTTTGCCAATGTTCAAAAGTAAACAAATGATGCCATTGTGCAATAAATATCCAACTAGCCATTCTAATATGCAGTAATGAATGGGTTGATGTTATTTATACAATTATTACAGTGTTGCAGTAGTCTGCATAATAGTAAGTCTTCTATTTTTTGTTTGAATAAAAATTCAAAATAGAAAGCAAGAGTAATATCAGAGGGGCCTGGAGATATGACTGATGAACAAAGAAAATGTTATTTTAGAGCCAGGAATGTCTGCATTGTTCATTCTGGGCCTTATTTTGAAATTGTCATATTTTTTAGTTTTTGTGAAATTGGCCAAATTGCAAATTTCTGACCACATTATTAGGTAGTTGAAATCGGTAAATGGGCAGTTTCTTGTACTCAATCGATAGAAAAAATGGAGTTCTAAAGAAATAGCTATGAGTTTGGGCGACTGGAACAATGGAATTAGCCGAAAATAGGGCTCAAAGTGGGCGAAATCGCCGATTTGTAAACAGTGCCGAGGTCGCTAACCTCATGAGAGCATAATTCCGTCAGTTTTCCATCAAATTTAGTTTTTTTGGTGTCATTACAATCGGGAAAAGATTCTCTATCATTTCATAAGAAAAAATAATATTTTTTTTTTTTAATTTTGCGACACCAGGAGACACCTCAGGATTGGGGGTTGCGACAGTCAAAGGGTTAAAAAAGATGTCAATTTCAAAATAGGGTCCAGAATGAACATTATTATTATTATTATTATAATCAAAAAGAAGCGCTAAGCCACAAGGGCTATACAGCGCTGCAGGGTAGGGAAAGAAGCGAGGGTATTGGATGGCAGAAGGGAGGAGGGATGATCAGTAGGTTACAGAAAACAGCGGGGCAGGGGATAGTACGGGGGTAGAGGGTAGCAAGAGATTGAAGTAGAAAGGGCTGAAGGTATCAGAATTTGTGAAGTAAGTCAATTGTTGTCAAAAAGTCAATGAGAGTGTCTGGATGAAAGGTGGGTCCATCAGCGAGAAGGGAAGGTAAAGAGAGAGCAGCAGAGCGAAGACGACGACGGAGGTAAATTCTGCGTGCTCGTTGATAAAGTGGGCAGTCCAACAGAATGTGGCTGACTGATAATGGAACTTGGCAATTCTCACAGAGAGGAGCAGGGCGCCTCTCCATGAGATATCCATGAGTAAGACGAGTATGGCCAATGCGAAGATGGGAGAGAGTAGTCTCCCAACCTCGACACTGGTGATAAGAAGACGGCCAGTAACCTATACTCGGTTTAATAGATTGAAGCTTGTTGCCGAGCATAGTAGACCAATGTTGTTGCCAATGGGTGTGAAGTTGGGAAGATATTGCAGCAAAATAGTCCGTAAATGGAATACCTCTACATGAAACTGGTAGGTCATGTACTGCTGACCGCGCAGCAGTGTCTGCCTGTTCATTGCCCTGTACGTCAACATGACCAGGGACCCAACAAAAAACAATATCTTTATGCTTGGTAAAGATGCGGCGTAGCCAAAGTTGGATACGGAGGACTAAGGGGTGAGGTGTATCAAATTTCTGTATAGCCTGTAAAGCACTAAGGGAGTCTGAGACAACCACAAATGATGACACAGGCATAGATGCAATACGGATAAGTGCTGTAAGGATGGCATACAATTCAGCAGTAAAAATACTAGCCGAAGATAGTAAATGCCCTTGTACGACGCTGTCCGGAAACTGCTGCGAATCCTATGCCGTCAGAAGACTTAGAGCCATCTGTGTACACAGCAATGGCATGAGAATGAGAGTGAAAGTGGTCAAGAAAAAGAGAGCGGGAAGCGACCGTAGACAGTTGGGCTTTCGAGCAAGGGAGAGAGAAAGAACAGACTCGAACAGCTGGAACTTCCCAGGGGGGTAGGGAAAAGTGAGATGCTACATGTACATAGAAAGGTGGTAATTGAAGAGAAGACAAGAGCGAATGAAGGCGAAGAGAGAAGGGACGGAGTAAACAGGGGCGGCGAACAAATAAAGAATGTCTACTAATATCAGTGACCATTCTATAAATGGAAGGATTGCGGAGATCATGAGAGCGTACATAGTAGCGAAGGCAATGGGCATCACGGCGATCGGATAAGGATGGAACGTTCGCTTCTGCATAGAGGCTCTCGACAGGGGAAGAGCGAAAAGCACCAAGGCATAAACGTAATCCTTGGTGATGAATGGGGTTAAGGCTAGAGAGAGTAGCAGGAGATGCCGCTGAATAGATCTGGTCACCATAATCAAGTTTCGATAAAATAAGGGTGGAATGTAGGCGAAGGAGGGTTCGAAGATCAGCTCCCCATGAAAGATGAGCAAGGGTTTTAAGAAGGTTCAGCCGGCTGTGACAAGTTGCCTTCAGAGAGGTAATGTGAGGTTTCCAGGATAACCTACGATCAAAGAGGAGGCCCAGAAACTTGACTGCATCATGTTCAGGGATACGGGATCCATAGAGGTACAAAGGATGATCGGAGATGACAGAGCGTCTAGTGAAAGTAATTTGGTGGGTTTTAGTGCTGAAAAATTTAAACCCACGTGTGGTGGCCCAATTGGAAACACGGTCGACTGCATGCTGGAGAGAAACTGTAATAAGGTGACAGTCAGCACCTGCACAGGCAATAGCGAAGTCATCAACATAGAGTGATGACCAAATATTTGATGGAAGACTAGAGGCCAAATCATTAATAGCAAGGAGAAAAAGTGTTGTGCTCAGAACACATCCCTGGGGGACACCTTCAGCTTGGATAAAGTCCGGGGAGAGCACATTATTAACCCGAACACGGAAATGCCTGTCAGTTAAAAAGTTCTTAAGGAAGGATGGTAGATTGCCTCGAAGGCCTAAGGAGTGGGCTTGGGCTAAAATATTATACCTCCAAGTTGTGTCATATGCCTTCTCAAGGTCAAAAAATATGGCAATAACTGAGTGGTTATTGGCAAAGGCATTACGAACATATGTATCCAAGCGTAGTAAGGGGTCTATGGTAGAACGTCCCTTACAAAAGCCATATTGACGAGTGGAGAGACTGTTGTGTGTCTCTAAATACCACACTAAACGTCTATTTACTAGGCGTTCCATCACTTTGCAAACTGCACTGGTAAGAGCAATGGGACGATAGTGGGAGGTTTCATGTCCCGAAGTGCCTGGTTTGCGGAAAGGGAGAACAATGGCGGATTTCCACAGCTGTGGAAGAACTCCTTGTGACCAAATAAGATTTTAAAGGCGTAATAGGACTGCAAGGGCTGACTGATGTAAATGTTGTAGCATACGAATATGAATGTCGTCGGGCCCAGCTGCTGATGATCGGCAAGCTGAGAGTGTTGCCTCCAGTTCTTGAAGTGTAAAAGGCACATTATACTGTTCTTCTCTGAGAGAAGAAAAGTCCAAGGGTGCTAACTCTCTGGCAGACTTTGAGGAAAGAAATGAGGGGCATAGATGGAGTCCCTGAGAAATACGGACCAGATGATTGCCAATTTCATTGGCAACATCTAGTGGGTTTGCTATATCAACACCGGCAACCCGCAGAACAGGAGCCGGGTCAGGAGAATATTTACCACTCAGTTTTCGTACTTTTTTCCAGACTGCACTCAGAGGAAGCAGAGGTGATGGTGGAGACATAATCTCGCCAGCAAGTGCGTTTAGCGTTATGGATGACACGGCAAGCGATCGCACGCTTCTGCTTAAAATCAAGACGTCTCTCTGTGGTTCTATTGTACCGGTACCTGCCCCATGCAGCGCATTTCAAACGTACTGCACGAGCACAAGCAGGAGACCACCAAGGCACGCATTTCTGAGAATGCCTGCCCGAAGTTTGGGGTATAGAATGAGAAGCTGCGGTTAAAACGGAGGACGAGAAGAGGTGTAAAAGCTCATCGATGGAGGACGAAGAAGGAACCTCTCTAAAAACAGTTAGGTGTGAGTAAAGGTTCCAATTTGCCTGATCAAATCGCCAGCGTGGGATGCGAAGAGGTGGTGAATATGAAGGGGAAGTAAGAATGATTGGGAAATGATCGCTGTCATGTAAGTCCGGAAGAACAGACCAAGTGAAGTCTAATGCGGCGGAGGAAGAGCAGACTGAGAGATCGATGCAAGATAGAGTGAGTCCGAGGATCAAAATGGGTGTGAGTACCTGTATTTAAAACATGGAGGGGGTGGGTGGCAAGAAAAGCCTCTAACTGAATGCCACGGGAATCACAGCGAGACCCCCCCAGAGGAAATGGTGGGCATTAAAATCACCTAGTAACAGAATCGGTGGTGGTAATGACAAAACAAGAAAGGCAATATCCGGAATAGATAATGCCCAAGGAGAGAGAGATAAAGAACAGAGCATATACCACCTATGCAAGTGGATACGGGCTGCTGTGTAATGCAGCGAAGTACGAACAAATAGCGGATGGTACGGAATATCAGTGCGTAGACGAAGGGCACTTTCATTAAAGGTCCCATCAGGAAAAGGATCTGAAGAATACAATAAATTATAGCCTGAGATGGGAGAGATAACAGCAGAGTGTAATTTTGGTTCCTGTAAACAAACACCAACAGGGGAAAACTGGGAGAGTAACATCTGATGCTCACCCCGATTACCCCTGAGGCCGCGTATATTCCACTGTAAATAGGCCATGATTGGCAATGATAAAGATACCTGAAATCCGCAGGTAAGGGTTCCTACGGACTAGAGGGGTTAGAAAAGTCCACATGCGGAGGCAGTGGAAAGCGTTCAAGCAGCGAAGGAATGGTGCGCTGTGAAGAAAGGAGTTGCACAGATGGAGTAGAGGAGAGAGAAGGAGCGGAGGGTGGATCAGTGTCCATTGATGGTTTGGTCTCTGCAATATATTCAGAGATTGCTTCAAGTGTTTCAGAATTCAGAGACGTCGTATGGGAGACAATATTGGAAATGGTAGGGGGAGGATGAGTAAAGATTGGAACTGTAATGGACTGTACCAAGGTAGAGGGGGGGGCGAAAGGGTGGAGGGAACTGGAGAAGCGTGGAAGGGGACAGAAGAGGCAGAAACCTGGGAGGTGGCAGAAGAGGAAGAAACTTGGGAGGGAACAGGGGAGGAAGGTACAGTACGAGGAGGAGGGTGAACCTCTACACTTGTAACAGAGCCAGTGAGAGGGGGAGAACCAGGTACAGAGACAGGGAAGGGAAAATAAGGAGGTGGAAGATGGGTAGGAGGTGTTAACGGACCTTTTTTTGACTTTTGAGAAGTAGAGGGACGATTGGGAGGAGGTGTCATATGAGATCTCGTCACTACTGAGGCTTGTGAGAGAGAACACGAAGAAGCGAGATCAGACTGAGACGTTGAAGTAGGGACGTCTGAGCCGAGGACAGCAAAAGAATTAGCTACAGGAGTGACTATGGGAGAGGTAACCACAGAGGTGGGTGCAGAAGATGGGATACCAGAAGTGGGGGGACGTTTTGAAACACGGGAATAAGAAACACGAGGTAGTCTCCCTTGGAGGCGGAGATGAGAAACTGCCATGGCATAAGGGAGACCTTCTGCCTCTTTGAGGTAACGGGTTTCCCGCTCGTTTAAGTAGACTTGACAACGGCGAGAGTACGAAGGGTGAGCCTCATGACAATTAAGGCAAGAGGGAGGTCGATTGCAAGATGTATTAGAATGGTCATCGGCACCACAGACTGGGCATTCGGCGATAGATCTGCAATATTTTGCTGGATGGCCAAATCGCCAGCAATTTCTACACTGTTGCGGTGTAGGGATCACCTTTCGAACTTGTAACCGATGTCCTGCTACATAAACTGAGGATGGGAGTTCACGGCTGTCAAAAGTTAAACGAGCCACATTGCTAGGGTATCGTCTCCGCCCGCGGGCAGGAAGAACGTAAGTGTCTACCTTGAGGATTTGGAGATCTTGGAGTTCCAGCTGTTCAAGAATGTCAGTGCCACATGTCTGGAAATTTGGTTGAACTATGGTATGGCGCAGAATGACGGTACCACTACAAGAATTGAGGGAATGATGCTTTTCAATAGTTCCAGGAACAGTATCGATATGGGAAAGACGAGAAAGCTCATGAGCCTGGGTAGCATTCTGTATGGTGACGATGCGCGTACCGCTCTTAAGAGCATGAAAAGAAATATCTTTACCAACATAGCGTAGGAGTGCCTTGCCAATACTGTGGTCAGAAAGATAGGCAGTAGAGGAAGTCGGTCGTAAAGTGAAGAATTTAGTCCATTGTGCAGTCTGAAACCGAGCGTGGAAAGGTAGTGAAGGACGTGTCGATCTTTTCTGAGAAGAACGAGAAGGTGGAGAAATATCATCAGCAGGTAATTGTCGTTGGCGTTTAGGCGTGGGACCAGAGTTGGTCCGACATGGAACAGGCCGGCGATTCGAAAATTGCCGCACTGTAGAGGGAGAGGCCGGAAGCATAGTCAGAGGAGAGCGAAGGTCAGATAAATCGAAGGAGTCAGTCGAGGCCTCAGTACCTGAAGTGGGTGAGGAAACAGCACTGGCAAGAGGTACAGAGGCATGAGGAGTGTCCGAAGAGTGGTCCAAAGACGAGGTGGGGTCAGAACGGGGTGCGGTATCAAGAAGGGGCCCGAGGGTAGCAGGTTCATGGACTAGGGCTGCCATGGTTAGGTTACTTCTTTCTTTTTGTTTTTAAGAAAAAAAAAAAGAAAGAAAAGAAAATAAAAATAAAAAAAAAAGAATAAAAAAAGGGGGGACCGGGGAGGGATAGTTCCTAGGAGGAATGAAAGGGCCAGAAATCTCCCTCCGCGCCCAAGAGGACCTCAGCACCGCAAGTAGCGCAGATGCAGCATGGAACCCGTGCCATACCCTACCCATCATGCCAGTAAACCGGCAATCCGGGATAGCAACCTCACATCTGCCGAGCTACCTCGGTGGACAAAAGAGAGGGCGGCCGGAAATCCGCCACAAAGCATACCTCCTTCGGCCACCACCCCCGGAATCCGAAAGGTGGCTTCCAGAGATACACCCGTCGCCCGAGAGACACCCAAAGCCACCCTCCAGGATACCGGAGAGGGATCAGGACATCCCCAGGCAATCCAGATTCCACGGCAAACTACGCCACTGCCAAGAACCTCAACGGAATGGGATGGACCCCGGTACCCTTTCCCCTACCTAGGAACTAGCGTGCCTGTGGGAAAGAAAAAAAAAAAACAAAGGCCAAAAAGGGAGGGGTGGGGAGGAGGAGGAAAGGAAAAAGGGGAGGATGGGATAGGGAACGGGGGATTGGGGGGTAATTAGGTTTGGTCTGAGGAAGTAGACCGACAGGTCTAATTCCTCAGACCAAGAGCCTCTTCACCATGCCAAGGAGCCCCCCTTGAAGAGGTCCAGAATGAGCAATACAGACATTCCTGGTTCTAAAATAACACTTTCTGTGTTCATCAGTCACTTCTCCAGGCCCCTCTGATATTACTCTTGCTTTCTATTTTTAATTTTTATTCAAACAAAAAGTAGAAGATTTACTGTTATGCAGACTATTGCAAAATTGTAATAATTGTATGAATAACATCAATCCATTCATGACTGCATATTAGAATGGCCAGTTGGACATTTACATCATTTGTTTACTCTTGAACATCGGCAAAAATTAAACATTTCTCCTACTTTGATCTCCATTTCAAGGTCCTTTTCATAGTAAAACCAATCAAAATCACCTCTATTTCTATAATATGTTTTCTATTCTATCAAATGTGACTACGAAAATGAGAATATAACCATAAAAACTATATGAAAATATGCCTCAAAGTCAGCGTTTAAATCCAAAAACACGGTCGGAGTTTTTTTTTCTTATTATGCACTGTGTGCTGCAGGATTTTTTTTATATGGTGCCCACTAACCACATAGACCCATTCTCTCACCTGTGGGCCTACCAGCTTTCTCCTGCTTGATTTGAAGCCGCTAGAATTTTTGAGTGTATATATACGTCAAATAGTACATTGGCTCATAAGACGTATATATACAACAAACAGTCAAAGGGTTAAAACTGACATGAGGCAGAAATTTGCCACACTGCCTGTGCACATCAGTGAACAAGTGAGGATTTTTATATGACAGATTTTATTACTTAAATATATCTGTCCATGACAGAGCACTGCAATCCTGATGGTGAAATACCATAAATAGCACTAAAACAGTGCAGTATATGCGTATATTCATGGGGAAGTACTAAATCCAAGGAGACTGTTGCTCCAATTCCTTCTATCAAGAGCACTTCAACAGCATCAAGGTATCTATCTCCCTTGAACGGAACAGCAGTGTAAGTTGTGTGTTGGGCAGTTTACATATTCACTGAACCAACTGGTATCTTCTGTTTATTTAATTTTTATTACCTTTGTGAAATTGACTAAATGCACATGAATGATCACACACTATAGCATGGGAAAATGTCTTGTACTCATAGTCACCTGCTTTTGAGTGAAAGTTTCCCTGAGTGGTTCCCTATCTCTTGCTCCTTAGGGGGGAAAAAAATAAAAAAACATTTTCTAGACCTTTCAAGGGAGGGAGGTGCCTTGATGCTGTTAGATTTCTACCAAGAACCTGAATCAGTGCTGTATGACCCTTGTGGGTTTAGCACTTAGTTATGATGATGATGGTAATAATAATAAAGAACCTGAAACTATCCTTCCCTTGCTCTGATCACACCTAATTACCTCAATTCCTCAGGTGCTGTAAGACTGCTACATGTTGAAAGCTTCCTGTGATTATAATATTTATATTATATTCATGGGGATAAGGTGCCATAGGGGCCAAACAGAGCCTGGGGGAATTTGGAGGCAATCACGTCTGATCCAAGGAAGGGGAGGTCAGGTCCAATTCCTTCGCTCTAAGTTTCTCACCATCATCAGGAAATTGCCTTGAAGGGAACCTTAGTAATTTATTCCCTGAATTTCAATGCAAGATGAATGCATTGTCATCTTTCTACAACAGTAAAAGAAAACATTAATCCTAAATAAGCTATTAATACAATTCTTGAAAACTGTACCTAAATTTCAATAAGTTTCCTGCATTTGTGCTATGTAAATATTTTGACTTTAAATCTTTCATTATATTGCCAGCAAGCAAAATGCTCTATCATATTAATAAAAGCATTAAATATTTGTACCAAAAACAAATTTGAGCTGATTTGCTGATCCTGAAATTGTTTTTAGCACCAGGCACTTGAATAAATGCAACAATATGGTATATTCTTGTAGTCACTGTTATATAAACCACCACTGTATACTGGAATACACTGAAGAGTTTCATCATCATAAAAAAAAACTTGCGTTAGTTTCATAGTCGTCCCTTCACCTAACACGGTCTTCATTTAGCGACGTAGGTTGAGAGATACGATGCTGAATCCCTTAAGATGATCTTTTCACAAATCAGCTGAGAACGGATAAGTGCTTCCAAACCAGACGAAGTTGGAAGGGCTGTTTCATCATCCTGGTGGGAAGGGTTTATGTACAGTATATATGTTATTTTCTAAATGAAACTATTTTTAGGCAAATATAAATTCTGAAAACCAATGTAAAACTGTATAAAAAAAAGTCAACAGTGTTTGTTGCTACTCTATGGAATCATCAGAAGACAACAGACAAAGACAATTTATATTATATAAATGACACAGAGAAGAACTTTTACAATGAGATTACCATTATACATTATCAAAAAATATACAATACACCAAATATGGTATGCATGTAGTATATGAAACCATTTTGTAAAAACTTTTTTTATTTATTTATTCAATGGCTGTCTCCAAACAAGGCAAGGTGACCCAAATAAGAAAACACATTCACCATCACTTATTCAATCACCGTCTTTCCAGAAGTGTGCTGACACTGCAATTAGATTACCCTTCAAATGTAACAACCCCACTCCTAGACTCAAGTCCAGCAAACCTCTTCCCCTGAATCCCTTCATAACAGTTTCCTTGCTCACACCAATAGCATGTCCATTAAAAACCATTTGTCCCATTCGCTCCTATCTAACATGCTCACGCAAACCTGTTTGATACACCTACCATCCGACTTACGACCTGCTCGACATACGACCATTTGATTTACGACCGTGTTTTCTATGCCAAATTTCTGGGAAATAAACAACTGTTTGTGTTGCACACAGTGTTTATCCTAAACCTTACAGTATAAAATGCAGTACTAACAGCATAAAAATTAAAGTAAAAAATTAAATACAAAAAAAAAAAAAAAAAATAAAATAGTCATTACAAAAATGTGGTGTTGATATTTAGTAGTAAGGTTCGACTTACGTCCATTTCAACTTACGACCAGTTTATCGGAACCGAACTCGGTCATAAGTCGGATGGTACCTGTATTTTGAAGCCAATAAGAATAATTATTCCTCAATGATATTCATTTTTTATTCAGTAATTAACTCTTTCTTTCAACACACCGGCCGTATCCCACCAAGGTAGGGTGGCCCAAAAGGAAAAACGAAAGTTTCTCCTTTTACATTTAGTAATATATACAGGAGAAGAGGTTACTAGCCCCTTGCTCCCGGCATTTTAATCGCCTCTTACAACACGCATGGCTTACGGAGGAAGAATTCTGTTCCACTTCCCCATGGAGATAAGAGGAAATAAACAATAAGAACTAGAAAGAAAATAGAAGAAAACCCACAGGGGTGCGTATATATGTGCTTGTACATGTATGTGTAGTGTGACTATTTAATAATATTGGGACTTGTGGCACCCAAAACCAGTGGTGTTCAGAAAGCCACACCAGTAGTGAAAATTTGAAGCCGATCAAATGAGTCATTCTCCAGTTATGGCACGACTTCCAAGGATTCTAATTTTTTTTTACTATATCAACAAATGCTTTCCTGGCCCTAAGATGAGTCAGCCATTAAATATTAAAACCATTCAGAAGAGGTAAACCAAGAACTATTTAACATAATATAACTGGAATAAAAATTTCACACTGTAGTACGTACAAGGTAGTAGGTTGGTAGACAGCAACCACCCAGGGAAGTACTACCGTCCTGCCAGATGACTGTGAAACAGAAACCTGTAACTGCTTTGCATGATGATAGGATTGCTGGTTTCTTTTTCTGTCTCATAAACACGCTAGATAACAGGGATATCTTGCTACTCCTACTTACACTTTGGTCACACTTCACAGACACGCACATGCATATATATATACATACATCTAGGTTTTTCTCCTTTTTCTAAATAGCTCTTGTTCTTCTTTATTTCTTCTATTGTCCATGGGGAAGTGGAAAAGAATCTTTCCTCCGTAAGCCATGCGTGTCGTATGAGGCGACTAAAATGCCGGGAGCAATGGGCTAGTAACCCCTTCTCCTGTAGACATTTACTAAAAAAGAGAAGAAGAAAAACTTTATAAAACTGGGATGCTTGAATGTGCGTGGATGTGGTGCGGATGACAAGAAACAGATGATTGCTGATGTTATGAATGAAAAGAAGTTGGATGTCCTTGCCCTAAGCGAAACAAAGCTGAAGGGGGTAGGGGAGTTTCGGTGGGGGGAAATAAATGGGATTAAATCTGGAGTATCTGAGAGAGTTAGAGCAAAGGAAGGGGTAGCAGTAATGTTGAAGGATCAGTTATGGAAGGAGAAAAGAGAATATGAATGTGTAAATTCAAGAATTATGTGGATTAAAGTAAAGGTTGGATGCGAAAAGTGGGTCATAATAAGCGTGTATGCATCTGGAGAAGAGAGGAATGTAGAGGAGAGAAAGAGATTTTGGGAGATGTTAAGTGAATGTATAGGAGCCTTTGAACCAAGTGAGAGAGTAATTGTGGTAGGGGACCTGAATGCTAAAGTAGGAGAAACTTTTAGAGAGGGTGTGGTAGGTAAGTTTGGGGTGCCAGGTGTAAATGATAATGGGAGCCCTTTGATTAAACTTTGTATAGAAAGGGGTTTAGTTATAGGTAATACATATTTTAAGAAAAAGAGGATAAATAAGTATACAAGATATGATGTTGCAGTTTGTTGGATTATGTATTGGTAGATAAAAGACTGTTGAGTAGACTTCAGGATGTACATGTTTATAGAGGGGCCACAGATATATCAGATCACTTTCTAGTTGCAGCTACACTGAGAGTAAAAGGTAGATGGGATACAAGGAGAATAGAAGCATCAGGGGAGAGGTGAAGGTTTATAAACTAAAAGAGGAGGCAGTTAGGGTAAGATATAAACAGCTATTGGAGGATAGATGGGCTAATGAGAGCATAGGCAATGGGGTCGAAGAGGTATGGGGTAGGTTTAAAAATGTACTGTTAGTGTTCAGCAGAAGATTGTGGTTACAGGAAAGTGGGTGCGGGAGGGAAGAGGAGCGATTGGTGGAATGATGATGTAAAGAGAGTAGTAAGGGAGAAAAAGCATATGAGAAGTTTTTACAAAGTAGAAGTGATGCAAGGAGGGAAGAGTATATGGAGAAAAAGAGAGAGGTTAAGAGAGTGGTGAAGCAATGTAAAAAGAGAGCAAATGAGATAGTGGGTGAGATTGTTGAAAATAAGAAAAAGTTTTGGAGTGAGATTAACAAGTTAAGGAAGCCTAGAGAAAAAATGTATTTGTCAGTTAAAAATAGGAGAGGAGAGTTATTAAATGGAGAGTTAGAGGTATAGGGAAGATGGAGGGAATATTTTGAGGAATTGTTAAATGTTGATGAAGATAGGGAAGCTGTGATTTCGTGTATAGGGCAAGGAGGAATAACATCTTGTAGGAGTGAGGAAGAGCCAGTTGTGAGTGGGGGGGAAGTTCGTGAGGCAGTAGGTAAAATGAAAGGGAGTAAGGCAGCCGGGATTGATGGGATAAAGATAGAAATGTTAAAAGCAGGTGGGGATATAGTTTTGGAGTGGTTGGTGCAATTATTTAATAAATGTATGGAAGAGGGTAAGGTACCTAGGGATTGGCAGAGAGCATGCATAGTTCCTTTGTATAAAGGCAAAGGGGACAAAAGAGAGTGCAAAAATTATAGGGGGATAAGTCACCCTGCCTCGGTGGGAGACGGCCGACTTGTTAAAAAAAAAAAAAAAAAAAAAAAAGTCTGTTGAGTATACCTGGTAAAGTGTATGGTAGAGTTATTATTGAAAGAATTAAGAGTAAGACGGAGAATAGGATAGCAGATGAACAAGGCGGCTTTAGGAAAGGTAGGGGGTGTGTGGACCAGGTGTTTACAGTGAAACATATAAGTGAACAGTATTTAGATAAGGCTAAAGAGGTCTTTGTGGCATTTATGGATTTGGAAAAGGCGTATGACAGGGTGGATAGGGGGGCAATGTGGCAGATGTTGCAGGTGTATGGTGTAGGAGGTAGGTTACTGAAAGCAGTGAAGAGTTTTTACGAGGATAGTGAGGCTCAAGTTAGAGTATGTAGGAAAGAGGGAAATTATTTCCCAGTAAAAGTAGGCCTTAGACAAGGATGTGTGCTGTCACCGTGGTTGTTTAATATATTTATAGATGGGGTTGTAAGAGAAGTGAATGCGAGGGTCTTGGCAAGAGGCGTGGAGTTAAAAGATAAAGAATCACACAAAGTGGGAGTTGTCACAGTTGCTCTTTGCTGATGACACCATGCTCTTGGGGGATTCTGAAGAGAAGTTTCAGAGATTGGTGGATGAATTTGGTAGGGTGTGCAAAAGAAGAAAATTAAAAATGAATACAGGAAAGAGTAAGGTTATGAGGATAACAAAAATATTAGGTGATGAAATATTGGATATCAGATTGGAGGGAGAGAGTATGGAGGAGGTGAATGTATTCAGATATTTGGGAGTGGACGTGTCAGCGGATGGGTCTATGAAAGATGAGGTGAATCATAGAATTGATGAGGGGAAAAGGGTGAGTGGTGCACTTAGGAGTCTGTGGAGACAAAGAACTTTGTCCTTGGAGGCAAAGAGGGGAATGTATGAGAGTATAGTTTTACCAACGCTCTTATATGGGTGTGAAGCATGGGTGATGAATGTTGCAGCGAGGAGAAGGCTGGAGACAGTGGAGATGTCATGTCTGAGGGCAATGTGTGGTGTGAATATAATGCAGAGAATTCGTAGTTTGGAAGTTAGGAGGAGGTGCGGGATTACCAAAACTGTTGTCCAGAGGGCTGAGGAAGGGTTGTTGAGGTGGTTCGGACACGTAGAGAGAATGGAGCGAAACAGAGTGACTTTAAGAGTGTATAAGTCTGTAGTGGAAGGAAGGTGGGGTAGGGGTCGGCCTAGGAAAGGTTGGAGGGAGGGGGTAAAGGAGGTTTTGTGTGCGAGGGGCTTGGACTTCCAGCAGGCATGTGTGAGCGTGTTTGATAGGAGTGAATGGAGACAAATGGTTTTTAATACTTGATGTGCTGTTGGAGTGTGAGCAAAGTAACATTTATGAAGAGGTTCAGGGAAACCGGCAGGCCGGACTTGAGTCCTGGAGATGGAAAGTACAGTGCCTGCACTCCGAAGGAGGGGTGTTAATGTTGCAGTTTAAAAACTGTAGTGTAAAGCACCCTTCTGGCAAGAGTGATGGAGTGAATGATGGTGAATGTTTTTCTTTTTCGGGCCACCCTGCCTTGGTGGGAATCAGCCAGTGTGATAATAATAATAATAATAAAAAAAAAAAATAGTACGTACACACAAAATGGTCAAATTTGCTCTCACAAATTTGAATTTTATTCTCTAATGTCATAATTTTTTGTGAACCTTTTTTTTCATTATTGGAGGCTATGCCACTGAGGGTTTTGGAAGTTATATGGGCCATTCCAGGATGCTGGAAATGACTTCAACAACTGTGGTCATAGGGCATGTGAATGTGCCAGCTGTTTCAAGAATCTGGTCCATGTTACCATACACGAGTGTTGAAAATTTGAAGGTGACTGGACGAGTCATTCTTGAGTTACAAGTGAAATAATATAAAGTTGGAGGGAAAAAAAAATTTAGGCAACCTCTTAGAGGTGCTCCCATCACGAATGCCTGAGGCTTGGAATATATGGTTTCAGATACAGCCTAAGTTAAAGCTATATACTCAGTCAGCTATTTACAACCTCCCAATTTTCTGCGGTACTCCTTTATCTATTTTTTCACTGCTCTCAAAACAACTTGACAACTGCTGGCAACAGTTGTCTGAGTTGGATAACAACAAACTGTTTTCTATAAAACTATGTTTGGGATTCTGGCCATTTTCCCACTGTCGAATTTGGGAAACCACACTCTCCTCACACTTGTGTACCAGGCACATGCGACTCACTGATATCACATGGGGAAACAACCAGCACCACTGTAAGAACTGTCACATCGCACTGTCAGCCCACCATACTATAACTGATTGTCCTCTCTGTCTGCTAACACACAGGTTTCACTTCCAACATGAGCACTACTCTAATACACTAGCTGACCCTGTTTAACCATAAATTTTAAGGGGTGGAGCAGTAAGCCAGCAGAGGGCCTCCATTAGATGACCAACAGGTCCAGCTGCAGGTCATCATATGACTAAAACTTGCATCAGGAAACACCTGTCTTGTTTCCTGACAAACTTTACTTAACCTAACCCTGCTGAAAGCTCCCAATGTTGATGAAGACTGACTTTTTAACAGATTCTTACTCTCGTACATCCCTACTAGTAGTGCTGTATGACACATATGGGTTTAGTGCTTACTTTGCTTATATATTTATTATTCTACTGTATAAATAATTAACCTGTATATAACTGTATATTTACAGGACTGCCATTTTTTGTGACATGTATTTTTTTTTTTTTCAACAAGTCGGCCGTCTCCCACCGAGGCAGGGTGACCCAAAAAAGAAAGAAAATCCCCAAGAAGAAAATACTTTCATCATCATTCAACACTTTCACCACACTCACACATTATCACTGTTTTTGCAGAGGTGCTCAGAATACAACAATTTAGAAGCATACACATATAAAGATACACAACATATCCCTCCAAACTGCCAATATCCCAAACCCCTCCTTTAAAGTGCAGGCATTGTACTTCCCATTTCCAGGACTCAAGTCCGACTATATTTTTATTATATAATAAAATAAACACAAATTTTGAGACAATCTAAATTTTAAACCTGAAAGTCACATAATTTTTAAGCCTGGAACTTATATAAAATATACAAAAATTTTATACATATACTGTATCAATAAAAGTGAGTAAAGATGCAAATGCACATTGAATATACCTCAAGTGTAGTAGGGTATGCTCGTGCAAGAAGAGTTACACGGGTGTGGAGGAAACTCCAAGTTTTATCTTGAACTGTTGTGCCAACATCACAGTCTTCGTGGAGTAGCCCTTTTGCCTTCTCTCCATCATCTTTCCACTTGTCTAAAGAAGCTATAAATAAAAAAAAAAAAGCTTAAATGTGAATCCACTGTTTCTTACATTAGTAATGAATGTGTGTAAAAGATACTGCCAAAAGAAACCTTGGTGCCTTGGTCACTATCTCAACCCTAAGCCTGGGGGTATTTTTTGTTTATTTATTTTTTTAACACGTCGGTCGTTTTCCAGCGAGGCAGGGTGACCCAAAAAGAAAGAAAAAACTTTCATCATCCTTCAATACTTTCACCATCACTTATACATAATCACTGTCTTTGCAGAAGCACTCAGATACGACAGTTTAGACATCCCTCCAAACTGCCAATACAGTATCCTAAACCCCTCCTTCGAAGTGCAGGCACTGTACTTCCCATTTCCAGAACTGAAGTCTAGCTAACTGATTTCCCTGAACCCCTTCACAAAATATAACCCTGCTCACACTCCAACAGCTCTTAAGGTCCCAAAAGCCATTCGTCTCCATTCACTCCTATCTAACACGCTCATGCACGCTTGCTGAAAGTCCAAGCCCCTCGCCCACAGTACCTCCTTTACCCCCTCCCTCCAACCTTTTCGGGGACGACCTGGGAGTATTATTAATCATAACTGTTTTTTGAGAGGAGAAACGAAGAAAAAACTGAAATATGGATTATGAAAGGAGAATGAGTAGGATGAGAAAAGAGGAAGAAATTATTATTGGGCGCCTCATAAATACGTGACCAAAATAGCTAAACTCATTTCCACTACAGGGTAATGGAAATAAATGTGCAGAAGAATTTAACTCATTATGCCATTTACAGATTATGACGCACTGAAGACAATTTAATTGCAATTTTGGTAACTATATGTAGCACACACAGCCATATTTACTTAATGAAATTATCTAATTTGCCTTTACCTTTATCCATGCAAAATATTCTGGTGAAAGCCAGAAGACCTGGAGAGATGGGATGTGATCCAGGTATCAACATAAACGAGCCTGCTGAGGGCAGGCCTAGTGACGATAGGAGTGCCACTTTCTCATCATGGAGTTGGTCGCCCTTGCTGACACCTAGCTTGATGGCCAAACTATCATTCTTGTTATCTGCATAAGAAAAAGGAAAACTATTTTTTTTTTAAATACATGCTAAAGTGGGTAAAAATGTTATGAAGGGAGTAGTAGGTAAATTTGGGGTGCCAGGGGTAAATGTAAATGGGGAGCCTTTAATTCAGCTATGTGTAGAAAGAGATTTGGTAATAAGTAATACATATTTTATGAAAAAGAGGATAAATAAATATACAAGGTATGATGTAGCACATAATGAAAGTAGTTTATTAGATTATGTATTGGTGGATAAAAGGTTGATGGGTAAGCTCCAGGATGTACATGTTTATAGAGGGGCAACTGATATATCGGATCATTATTTAGTTGTAGCTACAGTTAGAGTAAGAGGTAGATGGGAAAAGAGGAAGGTGGCAACAACAAGTAAGAGGTAGATGGGAAAAGAGGAAGGTGGCAACAACAAGTAAGAGGGAGGTGAAAGTGTATAAACTAAGGGAGGAGGAAGTTCGGGCGAGATATAAGCGACTATTGGCAGAAAGGTGGGCTAGTGCAAAGATGAGTAGTGGGGGGGTTGAAGAGGGTTGGAATAGTTTTAAAAATGCAGTATTAGAATGTGGGGCAGAAGTTTGTGGTTATAGGAGGGTGGGGGCAGGAGGAAAGAGGAGTGATTGGTGGAATGATGAAGTAAAGGGTGTGATAAAAGAGAAAAAGGTAGCTTATGAGAGGTTTTTACAAAGCAGAAGTGTTATAAGAAGAGCAGAGTATATGGAGAGTAAAAGAAAGGTAAAGAGAGTGGTGAGAGAGTGCAAAAGGAGAGCAGATGATAGAGTGGGAGAAGCACTGTCAAGAAATTTTAATGAAAATAAGACAAAATTTTGGAGTGAGTTAAACAAGTTAAGAAAGCCTAGGGAAAGTATGGATTTGCCAGTTAAAAACAGAGTAGGGGAGTTAGTAGATGGGGAGATGGAGGTATTAGGTAGATGGCGAGAATATTTTGAGGAACTTTTAAATGTTGAGGAAGAAACAAAGGCCATAATTTCATGCACTGGTCAGGGAGGTATACCATCTTTTAGGAGTGAAGAAGAGCAGAATGTAAGTGTGGGGGAGGTACGTGAGGCATTACGTAAAATGAAAGGGGGTAAAGCAGCTGGAACTGATGGGATCATGACAGAAATGTTAAAAGCAGGGGGGGGATATAGTGTTGGAGTGGTTGGTACTTTTGTTTAATAAATGTATGAAAGAGGGGAAGGTACCTAGGGATTGGCGGAGAGCATGTATAGTCCCTTTATATAAAGGGAAAGGGGACAAAAGAGACTGTAAAAATTATAGAGGAATAAGTTTACTGAGTATACCAGGAAAAGTGTACGGCAGGGTTATAATTGAAAGAATTAGAGGTAAGACAGAATGTAGGATTGCGGATGAGCAAGGAGGTTTCAGAGTGGGTAGGGGATGTGTAGATCAAGTGTTTACATTGAAGCATATATGTGAACAGTATTTAGATAAAGGTAGGGAAGTTTTTATTGCATTTATGGATTTAGAAAAGGCATATGATAGAGTGGATAGAGGAGCAATGTGGCAGATGTTGCAAGTATATGGAATTGGTGGTAAGTTATTAAATGCTGTAAAGAGTTTTTATGAGGATAGTGAGGCTCAGGTTAGGGTGTGTAGAAGAGAGGGAGACTACTTCCCGGTAAAAGTAGGTCTTAGACAGGTTTGTGTAATGTCACCATGGTTGTTTAATATATTTATAGATGGGGTTGTAAAGGAAGTAAATGCTAGGGTGTTCGGGAGAGGGGTGGGATTAAATTTTGGGGAATCAAATTCAAAATGGGAATTGACACAGTTACTTTTTGCTGATGATACTGTGCTTATGGGAGATTCAAAAGAAAAATTGCAAAGGTTAGTGGATGAGTTTGGGAATGTGTGTAAAGGTAGAAAGTTGAAAGTGAACATAGAAAAGAGTAAGGTGATGAGAGTGTCAAATGATTTAGATAAAGAAAAATTGGATATCAAATTGGGGAGGAGGAGTATGGAAGAAGTGAATGTTTTCAGATACTTGGGAGTTGACGTGTCGGTGGATGGATTTATGAAGGATGAGGTTAATCATAGAATTGATGAGGGAAAAAAGGTGAGTGGTGCGTTGAGGTATATGTGGAGTCAAAAAACGTTATCTATGGAGGCAAAGAAGGGAATGTATGAAAGTATAGTAGTACCAACACTCTTATATGGGTGTGAAGCTTGGGTGGTAAATGCAGCAGCGAGGAGACGGTTGGAGGCAGTGGAGATGTCCTGTTTAAGGGCAATGTGTGGTGTAAATATTATGCAGAAAATTCGGAGTGTGGAAATTAGGAAAAGGTGTGGAGTTAATAAAAGTATTAGTCAGATGGCAGAAGAGGGGTTGTTGAGGTGGTTTGGTCATTTAGAGAGAATGGATCAAAGTAGAATGACATGGAAAGCATATAAATCTATAGGGGAAGGAAGGCGGGGTAGGGGTCGTCCTCGAAAGGGTTGGAGGGGGTAAAGGAGGTTTTGTGGGAAAGGGGCTTGGACTTCCAGCAAGCGTGCGTGAGCGTGTTAGATAGGAGTGAATGGAGACGAATGGTACTTGGGACCTGATGATCTGTTGGAGTGTGAGCAGGGTAATATTTAGTGAAGGGATTCAGGGAAACCGGTTATTTTCATATAGTCGGACTTGAGTCCTGGAAATGGGAAGTACAATGCCTGCACTTTAAAGGAGGGGTTTGGGATATTGGCAGTTTGGAGGGATATGTTGTGTATCTTTATATGTGTATGCTTCTAAACTGTTGTATTCTGAGCACCTCTGCAAAAACAGTGATAATGTGCGAGTGTGGTGAAAGTGTTGAATGATGATGAAAGTATTTTCTTTTTGGGGATTTTCTTTCTTTTTTGGGTCACCCTGCCTCAGTGGGAGACAGCCGACTTGTTGAAAAAAAAAAAAAAATCCCATATGACAAAATTTTTTAAGTCTCCATTTTTTTAATCTTTACACTGAGAAATGTGTATACTATTCTGGTGTCCGTACACCAGGTGTGTATACGCAGTTGTATATATACACAGGTTAATATACACTGTGAGGTGTACTTTGCAAACACTGAATATCAAAAATACTTGCAAGTAATGGGTACAACTGATTGAAAAATTTTTCAAAATAGCTATAGATCCTTCATCAGTGCCATAATAGGAGTGCATTTTTTCCATTTTTTCCTCAATCTGGCATGACAGAGGCTCCACAATGATTCTGCAAAGCTTGTACCAAATTATTTTTTTTAATTTGTAAGAGAAATTCATTACACCTTATACTGAGATCCTTGTTATATAGGGTAATCATTATGGCATGTAATTGCTAGCTTAATTAAATTTTGTACTCCCTAACACTACAGTAATTCAGCTAATTGCATATTAGCTCTCTACAGTATATACATAGTTTTTTTTTAAAACGTCGGCCGTTTCCCACCGAGGCAGGGTGACCCAAAAAGAAAGAAAAAACATTCATCATCATTCAACACTTTCACCATCACTCATATATAATCACTGTCTTTGCAGAGGCGCTCAGATACGACAATTCAGACATCCCTCCAAACTGCCAATATCCCAAACTCTTCCCTTAAACTGCAGGCATTGTACTTCCCATTTCCATATTTTAAATCTACTAAATTAGTGAATTAGTAATGTCCAGGTGTCATACGAGTTATTTAGCCTAGTTTACATAGAGTAGTACGTACAGTTTACCTGGAGAGGGTTTCGGGGGTCAACGCCCCTGCGGCCCAGTTTGAGACTAGGCCTCATGGTGGATCAGGGTCTGATCAACCAGGCTGTTACTGCTGGCCGCACGCAAGCTGATGTACAAACCACAGCCTGGTTGGTCAGGTACTGACTTTAGGTGCCTCTCCAGTGCCTTCTTGAAGATAGCCAGGGGTCTATTGGTAATCCCCCTTATGTATGCTGGGAGGCAATTGAACAGTCTTGGGCTCCGGACACTTATTGTGTTGTCTTTCAGTGTGCTCGTGGCACCCCTGCTTTTCATCGGGGGAATGTTGCATCTCCTGCTGAGTCTTTTGCTTTCACATGGAATGATTTTCGTATGCAGGTTTGGTACCAATGCCCCTAGGACCTTCCAAGTGTATATTATCATGCATCTCTCTCGCTTGCGTTCAAGGGAATACAGATCAAGGACCTTCAACCGTTCCCAGTAGTTTTATGTGCCTTATTGCACTTATGTGTGCCGTGAAAGTTCTTTGTACACTCCAGGTCTGCAATGTCGCCAGCCTTGAAGGGGGCCATTAGTGTACAGCAGTATCCCAGCCTAGAGAGCACAAGCGATTTGAAGAAAATCATGAGCTTGGCGTCCCTAGTTCTGAAGGTTCTCATTATCCATCCTATCATTTTCCTAGCAGGTGAGGTAGATACATTGTTGTGGTCTTTGAAGGTGAGATCCTCTGACATTATTACTCCCAGGTCCTTCACATTACTTTTCTGCTCTATTGTATGGTCAGAATTTGTGGTATACCCTGACACATTTTTAATTTCTTCAAGTTTTCCATATCTGAGTAGTTGAAATTTCTCCTCGTTGAACTTCATATTGTTTTGATTGGCCCATTCGAAGATTTGGTTGATGTCCGCTTGGAGTCTCACAGTGTCTTCGATGGAGGTCACTGCCATGGTGATCCAGGTGTCATCCACAAAGGAAGACACGGAGCTATGGCTTACATCTCTATGTCAGAAATGAGGATGAGGAATAGAATGGGAGCAAGTACTGTGCCTTGTGAACAGAGCTTTTTACCGTGGCTGCCTGGGACTTTGCTCTGTTTACTACTGATCTTTGTGTTCTGTTTGTCAGGAAGTTGCAGATCCATCTACCAACTTTTCCTATTATTCCTTTATCCCGCATTGTGTGTGCTATTACACCATGGTCACACTTGTCGAAAGCTTTTGCAAAGTCTGTGTATACTACATCTGTATTTTCTTTATCCAGTTAACAAATTGTATAACCCTAGTAAAACTGGTAGAAACACTAATATACTAGTATAGTTCCATTGTTTGAGTTCAACAGACCGATACACACACATTAATTTATAATAAAAATATAATAAGCTCTTGATTTTCATGGGTTTGAAAGGTTAGGGTTTGCAGGTACACTATTTTGAAATGCCCATCTCAAGAAATACAAAAAGCAGCAACTGCAGACAAGGATAAGAACAGGTCTCTACAATAAACACTTGGAAAGGTGAAGCATAAGGAAGAGTTACTAAAGTCAAGGAGATGAATAAACACAAAAACCAAGAAAAAAAATACTGTAATATGTTTTGAAGCAAAACTACTTTCTGTGAATAGTTCAATGTAACATATTAGAAATAACCATACCTTAATTTTATTAGTACAGTGGACCCTCGCCTAACGATATTAATCCGTTCCTGAGAGCTCATCGTTAGCCAAATTAATTTTCTCCATAAGAAATAATGGAAACCAAATTAATCCGTTCCTAACACACCAAAGTATGAAAAAAAAAATTTACCACATGAAATATACATTTTTATGCACCCAAAAAGAAGACATGCACAATTACTACTGTACTAAATAAAGAATACATGACACTTACCTTTATTGAAGATCTGGTGGTGATTGATGGGATGGGAGGAGGGGAGATGGTGGAAGTTGTTATTGTTTGGAAGGGGAATCCCCTTCCATGAGGACTTGAGGTAGCAAGTCCTTTTCCGAGGTTACTTCCCCTCTTCTTTTAATGCCACTAGGACCAGCTTGAGAGTCACTGGACCTCTGTCGCACAACAAATCTGTCCATAGAGCTCTGTACCTCACATTCCTTTAAGATTTACCTAAAATGGGCCACAACATTGTCATTGTAATAGCCACCAGCACAGCTTGCAATAGCTGTGTTAGGGTGATTTTCATCCATAAAGGTTTGCAGTTCAACCCACTTTGCACACATTTCCTTAATCTCTTTTTACAATTCCATACTAATTCTCGCCCTTTTTACCACAGGGTTGGCACTAGAGCTTTCTTGGGGTCCATGGTGACCTATTTTGCAGTTACAAGCACTAAAAACACTGGGATAATGTGAAATGTACCGAATGTATGTGTAGATGCGACCGCACTGGCTGGCTTGTAAACACTGGCACTCACGGGGCAGCGTGGACAGGTCCCAGACGAATCACATTGGGCGAGTTTTTTATCGTTAGGCGGGGCAAATTTTTTATGCTCAAACACTTCATTAGGCAGATTTAACATTATGCGATACGTTCGTTAGGCGAGGGTCCACTGTATTTGGACTTCCTTACCACTTTTTACATCAAATGACATACTCCTGCCTTCTCCTTTCTCAAGGGAATACTTGTTTTCTACAGTTATGCCAGGACCCAATTAGGCTCAGATCACCAGTCATAACACATGGAGGAGGAATAGCTGATGTGGTAGCATGACAGTCACAGTGGTTCACCGAACCCTTCACAGAAAAGTTTTTCTTACTTTGAAATGTACTCTGGAGTTTACCTGGAGAGAGTTCCGGGGGCCAACGCCCCCGCGGCCCGGTCTGTGACCAGGCCTCCTGGTGGATCAGAGCCTGATCAACCAGGCTGTTACTGCTGGCTGCACACAATCCAATCTGTTTTGGTTTAAGAACCAGTGTCAAGGATCCTACCACTGGTGCCCTAAATTTTAAGGTACAGGCTGCAATATACTGAAAGTCTGTAAACTCAGAGTACCACAGCATTGAGAAAAGAAATATAATTTACTTGATTATTTTACAAACAATTATTAGAAAAACTGCCAGGATAAGTGCTGAGGATCTCCTAATCCAATGCCCAAAGTCCTTCCAGTATTTAAATTTGATTTTTTCCATCGCTTCTCTTGCCTCATTTTAGTTTATGTTCTTGATCTAAGGCTATTCAATAACACTATGACCTGTATCTGCTCCGCCTGTTAACGAAAACTGCAAAACTGATTGAAACTGAACAGCATTACCACATGCAGCATTCCATTTTGTTGTAAATAACTGGTAAGGTAGCTATACATGGCTGCAAATGTTTAGCATGGAACAAAAAAGGACTAATCTGCCGGCACACCTTCTCACAAACATGCTAAAAACATCGAGTCATGCACACATTTCAATTTTTATCCTGCCTGCAGTTGAGAGATTCATCTGAATTGTGATGTCTGCTCACTTCCATCAAGACAGTTACTGAACCACCAGATTATGGGCACAAGTCCCAGTTTTTCATGTGAACTGTTACATTCATTTATTAAAAGTTTTCAGAACATTATTATTATTATATTCATGGAGAAACAAATACACACATGGAGGTCACACAGAATCAATACTAAACAATAACATATGCTGACCAATCATAATGCATACCTCTATATACAAAGCCATTATGAAGAAAAAGTTCAGTGTTGGGACGCTGACTGTAATATATCGTGAACTGATCCCCTGCCTTAAAGTCTCTTTGTGCCAGGCAGACACTGCAGTTTTTTTCATCGTCATAATCTGTTGAGTACTAAAAAAACGTATATTAGTGCCTAGTATTACTATGTGATTGAATGGGATGGAAAAGCAAGGAGTAACACTATTAAGAAATTCAGTACAGTACAGTACTGTATTTAAATCTGTCCCAAGCATTATTTTGCTCAATTTGATTTCACTGAAGTACTGGCCTCGATCAGCACACTTTCCTGCTCTGTAATGTAGTACAGTACATCTTGTGTTTGTATTGGTCCTTCCCAGTTAAAACATTTCAACACACATTACCTTATCTCTAAGAGAACATGATCTTTTTTTTCCCAAGTATAGCAGATTCCAATACTTTACATTGTTCCTTATTCAAGCACATACAGTACTAGATCTACTATATTATTGACTGACTGTTGCCTTATTCAAGTGACTTAGCTGATCTGATACATGTACTGTAGGACTTTTCGTTAAAATTGAGGAGCTCATTACCTATTCCCTTTCCATTTTAGCCTCTAGACTTTCCAGTCTGTATTTCTTTGTAGGTGAAGCCTCCTATTGTAATGACTTGAGCATTTTATTGTTAATTTTCAGTAACAGTTTTTTCTTGTATAAGGAATATGACAGATGATTATTTAAATTCACTATTAACTCATAGTTTGGAGAAGAAATTTTAGATGATGTTTCAGTTCATTCTGGACCTTTATTATGTCAAGACATGATAAAGGTCAAGACACTCATATCTTGATATGATGTTTTAGGATAAGCCAAAATACTGTCTAAAGCTTCTCTCAAAATTAGAGTTAATAGTGAACTGAATTCATTACAGTATTGTGACATACTCTTAATAATACTCTTGATAATATAACAGAGAATAGCTATCTCAAAGAAAATTGCCTTTCTTCCATTAAGTAGTGCAGTGCCTGCACTCTGAAGGAGAGGTGAGGATATTTGCAATTTTGAACTGTAGTACTGGTATTCCCTCTGGCAAGACAAGATAAGAATGAGTGATGGTGAAAGTGTTTCTTCCTTTTTAGGTCACCCTGCCTTGGTGGGAGATGTCCAGTGTGTTAAAAACACACACACACACACACACACACACACACACACACACACACGTATATACATACTGAAGAATATACTCACAATCCCTTGCTGATGGTTTGCCATATCCCAGGCTGGGATGAGCGCCAACTGGCCACTGGATCCTTTACATGGTATGCGATTCTGGCGTGTCATCACTGTTGAGACAGCCCATCTGTAGACACAATATATCGGATTATATCAATTGGTAATATTAATAATCATTATTACATACAAAGTGTAAATGATAAGGGTTACTCCATTCAAAGGCAATGAGTGCTTACCATATTTAATACCAAGAGCAACTGATAAATTAATGGATAAAATAATAATAAGTAATTATATGACACAATAAATGGCAGTTTCCCCAGCAGAAAAAAAATCAGAAAATAGCTTATGAAAACAGAATTTTTCATACCGGGCCGTGGGGGCGTTGACCCCCGAAACCCTCTCCAGGTAAACTCCAGGTAAGAAAATGAAAAGATAAAATGAAGTGGGGGAAAAATGTACAGTATGTAAAAAACTCTTATCTAAAAGGTATGACATATAGAAGCAATGGTATGAATATTCTGAAGAAGACCCTGCAGAATAACTCAGGAACAATCTCTAGAGGCACCCTGCCACAGCCACACTGAGATAGACCATAATGGGTAGCAAGTGAGATGGGAAGCAGCACTAGGGGAAATCAGAGACAATAGGAAAATGGCTCTCAAAACTGTACCTCCCTATTTATCTAAGCTATGCACATGTAATAAATTTAACACTGGGCAGAAAACCCCCCACAACAACTGTGAGGGAAAAGTAGCGAGGGAGTATATTCAAAGTTTATTCTCTATAAAGATTACAATGTTGAATTTACAGAATTTGGTTGTTGTGTGGTTTACATGTAGTTAAATAATGATTACAGTGTACCACTAGAACGCCTAGCATGGCTAGGCATTTCGGGCAGACTTAGTTTAATTCTTTATTTTAAAATATTACAAATTATGAGGTAAGTTGGTATTATGGCTAAGTGACTAAATACTAGTTTGTGAGTTTAGCAATGTGAATGCTTTTGTTTTGGCACAGTACATAGTTTCAGTATTGGAGTATCATAGGATTCATTATTTTAAGATTGAGATTAATATTTCTGTTTATGGTCAAATGGGTGAGCGAGTGTAAGTGTGAACCACCAGGTGGTATTCGTGTAGTTAGTTGATGGGGTGTATCAGGGAGATAAGATGTTTTCTAATGGTAGTTTTGAAGGTGATGAATATGTCTGCAGTTCTAGAGTTCTCAGGTAGGGTGTTCCAGATTTTAGGGCCTTTGACATACATTGAATTTTTGTAAATGTTTAGTCAGACACGGGGAATGTCGTAGAGATGTTTGTGTCTGGTGTTATGCCTGTGGGTTCTGTCACAACTATCAAGAAAGCATTTTAGGTCAAGGTTGATATTGGAGTTTAAGGTCCTGTAGATGTAGATTGCACAGTAATAAGTGTGGATGTACTGAACAGGGAGTAAGTTTAGAACTATGAAGAGTGGGGGGGGTGTGTTGCCAGGGATGGGATTTAGTGATTATTCTTACTGCAGCTTTTTGTTGGGTTATTATTGGCTTTAGGTGTGTTGCTGCAGTTGGTCCCCAAGTACAAATAGCATAGGTGAGGTATGGATAAATAAGTGAGTGGTATAGTGTGAGAAGGGCATTTTGTGGCACGTAGTATCGTATCTTGGAGAGGATCCCAACCGTTTTGGATACTTTTTTGGTTATGTGTTGGATATGGGTGCTGAAATTCAGGTTGTTGTCAAGGTATAGGCCTAGGAATTTGCCCTCATTATGTCTGGTAATTAGAGTGTTGTCGATCTTAATGTTAATTTGTGCATCTCCTGCTCTGCTACCAAACATAATATAGTAGGTTTTGTCAGTGTTAAGCGTAAGTTTATTGGCTGTCATCCAAGTCGATATTTTGATCAGCTCCTCGTTAACAATGGTGTTGAGGGTGGCAAGATTAGGGTGAGAGATGACGTAAGTCGTGTCGTCAGCAAAGAGAATGGGTTTCAGGTGTTGAGATACGTTTGGAAGATCATTGATGTATATGAGGAAGAGCAGGGGACCAAGGACACTTCCCTGCGGAACTCCAGTATCAAGTGGCCGTGTTGTTGATGCTGTGTCTTTAATGGTGACATACTGATACCTATTAGTAAGGTAAGATTTGAAATAAGCAAGCGCATGGCCTCTTATACCGTAATGGTCAAGTTTGTGGAGTAGGATGTCGTGGTCTACTGTGTCAAAAGCTTTTCTTAGGTCAATAAAAATTCCTAGTGGATATTCCTTATTTTCCAATGCTGTGTAAAGCAGATCTAGCATTTTTATGATTGCATCATTAGTGCTTTTATTTTTCCTGAATCCAAATTGGCAGGGGTTGAGTATGTTTTGTGCTGTTATAAATGAATATAGTCTCCTGTGCACGAGTTTCTCAAAGATTTTGGATAGCAATGGTAAGTTTGATATTGGCCTATAGTTGTTTAAGTCTGTAGGGTCACCACCTTTATGTATTGGAGTAACCCTTGCCATCTTGAGTAGTTTCGGGAAAATGCTAGTTTCTAGTGACGTGTTAAAAAGTAATGAAATAGCATGCGAAAGGATATGGGCCGCTCGCTTGTACAGTAATGGTGGGACATTAGATAGATTCCCTGAGTTGTTTTTAAGTGTGACTTTATAATCTCGGTGACTTCTGAGGGCTCAGTTGGTGCAAGATAGAAGGAATTTGGGAAATTCCCATCTAGGTAGTCCCAGGCATGGGCATTGGTATGTGGGATTTTATTGGCGAGATTAGATCCTATGGTTGAGAAGAAGTCGTTTATCTTGTTAGCTGTGTCAGTGGGATGTAGTGGTGTTTCATTAGGTTTAGTTAGGACAATATTCTTGGTTTTTTTCAGTTTGTGGGTCCCTATAATCTGAGAGAGTGTTTTCCAGGTCTTTTTTATATCTCCTCTAGTGTCTGTGAATCTACTGGAGTAGTATAGTTGTTTGGCTTTCTTTATTACTTTGGTGAGAACTGATGAATAGTGTTTAAGAATATCTTTGTGTATTAAGCCCTGTCTATATTACTTTTCATATTGGTGTTTCTTGTCAATGGATTTCAGAATGGTGCTGGTTAGCCATGGGCAACCAAGCCGTTTGTTTGTGATCTGTTTCGTTTTAATAGGACAATGTTTGTTGTATAGTCTAAGTAATTTGTTAAGAAAAATGTCTATCCAGTCATCAATACCATTGGCCTTGGAGAATTCTGTAGGCCAGTCAACAATCTCTAGGTCAGCTGTGAACTTCCTTATTGAGGCCTCGTCATGGAGTCTAAATGAGACTTTGTTGTATTCAAGTGGTGGTTTACTAAGGTTTGTCAGGAGGAAGGTAGGGTAGTGGTCTGTAGTGCTATCTGTGATTATCCCTGAATTAAGGCGGGCTAGTATATTGGTCCATGTGGTCTATTATGGTTGCACTTGTCTCAAGTGAGCCTGGTTGGTTTAGTTATTGTTGGTATGAGAAGTGTGTTGTTCATATTGTTGATGAAATCAGTTACAGGCTGATCTAGTAAGCCAAGGTTGATGTTGAAGTCTCCAGCTAAGAGAAGGTGGTGCTTATTCATTTGTCTGTTTGTTATTAGTGACTTTAATTTCTCACTGAAATTTGGGATGTTTGTGTGAGGTATCCGGTAAATAGCACCGATTGTTATAGGTGTCTTAAGGTTTTTTACAGTAAAATTAGCAAAAATGTATTCCCCATATTCATCACTAAAGCAAGTGGTGCTAATACAAGATAACTGGTTAGAGTAATAGATTGCAATACCACCCCCAACTTGGTTTGGTCTGCAGTTGTGAATTGCTGTGTATCCTGGTAGAGGGTAGATATCTATTGTGTCCTGCTTAAGCCAGGTCTCAGTAAGAATAATGCAGGAGAAGGGTGTCTTTAGTGATTCAAGGAGTGCCAGGAGGTCATCATAGTGTTTGCTTAAGGACCTGATGTTGTAGTTAAGTACTGATAGACTTTTAGCATTGTTTAGGTTAGTGCTGGCTTGTGATGCTGTGTAATAAAGGCAGTTACTTTCCAATAGGTTTTGATTGGGTGTCAGATTATGGAGGTTTAGATCAGGGTCAATGTGATCAATCATCTTCTATGTTTAAATTATGGTTATTTATATCCTGAGTTGTGTGTTGAGTTCTAGTACTGATATCTGTAGTGGTGGGAAGTTTGGATAAGTATATAGCTAGAGTATTTTGGTCATATTGAGTATAGTCACTACTACACATAATGAAGTTGATGTTGTCTATGTGTTGTGCTGGAATGAACTAAAGTACAACTAGGTATAAACTAGTAATATAAAAATACAAATTTAAAATAGAACAATACTCTCACTTGTAATTGCACTAAGGTCTAATATAATGACTTTTGTGGAGTCTATGTTTTGAGCTAGAATGAGCTATAGTACAACTAGATTTAATCTAATAATATAAAAATACAAATTTAAAATAGCACCAGTCTCTCACTAGTAATTGCACTATGGTCTAATATAATGAATTTGGTATTGACTATAGTACAACTGAGTTTAATCTAATAATATAAAAAAGGCACAAGACTCTCCATTGTAATTGCACTAAGGTCTTATATAAGTTGTTTACAAGAATTAGAGTATAACTAGATTTAAATTGACAAGATAAAATATACAAGTTAAGGTAGCAAAAGAAGAATAAAAAAAAAAATGATAAAAATAAAAATGGCAATGACTTGGTTATAATATGCTAGTAAGATGGTAGACAGGATAATATAAAAGTTGTAGTTGAAAATACTAGTTTAAAAAAGTATAGAATAAAATGGTCAATAAAAGAAGTTTACAATAAGTTTGATCAATATAGTTTAAAGCAAAATTGGGCAATAATAGGGATTTTAGAATAAAATTGGGCAATTGAGTATTTCTTAAAGTGAGGTAGAATTATTGAGGATAAGTTATGGCTAGTTTATAATAAAATAAGATGGAACAGTGATGCGGTAAGTTGTAAAAAAAGAAGATAGATTCTGTAGATATTAAACAAATTAAGACTATGAGGTATAATGGTCGTTGAATACAACAATGACAATCAATAGTAGTTGGGGTATTAGAATTTTAGGGGGGCACAAATTTATGACAATATAACACTAACTGTGGACTGTGGGTATTATCTGCACTTTACTCTGATTCTGTTAGTCCAGCCTCACTTAGGAATGTTTTAAGGTCATGTTCTGTAGAGATGAAGTATCTCTTCCCAGTGGGCTGTTTCCTAACTGTGATTTTTCCATCCCTCACAAAGCACTGGTGGATTTTTGGGGCATAGCATAATTTTCTTAGCCGATAAAGAAGGTTTTATCTTATTTTGGTAAGGCACTCATTGACGTAAACATCAGTTTTCATAGAAATAGATGTTTTTAGTAGGTTGTTTCTTTGTAGGCTAGTTTGGAATTTTAACAGCACTGTTTTTTTACCTGCTTGGTAGCCCATCAGTTTGCAATCCTTTAGGTCGTCACTACGTATGTTAAGGTGAAGGTGGTCCTTGATAAGCTGCAGGGTGGTCTCCATGCAGGTCTCTTGGGTGACTGTGGGTGGGAGATGTTTGCTGTTAACTACAACAGCATCAGATAGCTGCTGTTGGTCATTATGGTCTTGGAAGTTGGTTATGACATTGGCAAGTTGTTGGTCTACTCTTGATCTTTCCTCTGTAATGTTGGTAGTAAGTAGGGTGACTTGGTCTTTTAGTGTGTTGATGGTGTCTAGGGACTGGGTGTGGGTGTTGCTTTGTTGTTCCAGTGTGTCTAGTTTATGTTCTAGAGCAGTGATCTTGTTGAGGTAATCTGCATTGCTAGCTTTTAGTTCCTGCATTTCTTGAGTTAGTTTGGTGATCGTTTGGTTCTGAATCGTAAGGAGTTTAGCTATTTCTGGGTCGGTGATCTTCTTGACATCAAATACTGGGAAGGAGTTACCTTGGACTGTGACGGCGGCCATGTTTGTTGTTGTCTGTCGTGTGTTGTGGTGATGCCGGTGGGTGATGAGGGTTGTGTCCTGGCTGGCAGTACCACAAGTTTTCCTCGTGTTATTACTGCTCTCACCTTTGATGTTAGGAGTCCTTAGCTGGTTACTGGATCTTCTTTTATTGCTCTGACCCTTGTCCATTGGCTGTGGCTTCAGGTGAATAATAGGCGATGGGTGAATGTTGTGGAGTATCACTTCAGTGGCAGCGGGGTAGGACGTGGTAGTACGAGTCCTATTAGTTGGTAATTTGTGAACTTTTGGGTGATTTCTGCAGTTGATTTATATTATTCTGGGTATCCACACATGTTAGTGTTATGTGGGTCTTGATTAGGTCATCACTGGGCTGCTGGGAACCTCAGGTAGAAGTAAAAATAGAGGACAAGGTTCCTGTTGCCGCTGCCGCCGCCGCAATAGTTTCATTGCCGGCTACTTGTTAAGGTAGGGTAAGTCCAGCTCCCGCTATTCCCGCCTTTTCTCCCCCACCCCTAAAGTGATAGTTTGATTGCCGGCTGCTTGTTAAGGTAGGGTCAGTCTAGCTCCCGCTATCCCTTCCCCTCCTTCTTCCCCCCGCCCCCCCAAAAGGTGACGTGTGGGGCTCCAGTCCAAACAGTAATCACTAGACTCACAGCTCCCAGCACTACTGTAAGTACATGCCTGCCTTGTATTCTAGTGGATTTATTGGTTGAAAGCTTCACTTTTGACCAATAATAAACTTAGTCCTTTCAGTCTTGCTCTAGGTTGACTGTTGTAATGATCACCACGTCTTTTAGGTATTGTACTTATCATGGAGATTGATTTCTTAAGCAGTGGGTAACCTGTCTATCTTACCAGCTTGGATGACAGAGAGGGTCACCTGCCAATCAACGAGTAGAATTGATGGAGATGAACTAACGTCCTGAGACTTCCCCTTTTTGGATTTAATTACCTGTGCACCTGTATGAAATTGCAGGACGTAACCCCTCATCATTGCAGCGGTAAAGAACCTGCTTTCCTGTCATCGGGATAGAATACTCATGGCTATACTGTGAAGAACGAACCGGTGGGTTGTAACCAACACCTGCGACCCCCCCCCCAATCATCAGCAACTGCTACGATTTCAACAATACGCAGTGTCACCAACACCAGACACCCCTATATATATTAGCGTTGAGTTCAAATGTTATTTTATTCATTTCATTTTTCATTTTTCTTTCAAATAGGATATACCTTTCATGTTTTATTGTTTTATGTTTGCTTTAATAAATAATAAAGTGTTTATCTTTGTGAATTATTATTTCTTTTTCTATTCATTATTTTTCCTGAGGAGGAGCCAGCCTTGGTAATACTGACTGAAGTTGTTACAGGGCTGAGTAAGCCTTCACAACAACACCCACATTAAGATGAATCATGTAGTGGCCACCAAGACCCAACCCCCACACAATATAATTTCAACATCAAGTCAGGCAGATAACACAGCTAGCTAAGGTCTTATGCAGTAAACAAACTAACTTCATGGGCATCAGAAAAACTTGTCAAGAGTACCAGGTTTTCTGCAAATCAAAGACAATCAAGGAGGTCAAGATGGATGAATCCATTTGAGACTGCAGAGTAATAAGAGAGCAGATGTGAGGGCATGTGAACTACATATACGTTGTGGTCATAGGATGGCAAATGTGCTGTTGTGGGTCATGCAACCTTAGAGGATGCCAGTGCCCAACCCCCTGGTGAGAACAGTTGTTTGGGCAGAGGCAAACTAGGGGCTTAATGGAGAATAACAGAATTCCTGGGGAAATTAGAAGCAAGTAATAGGTAGGAAGAAGTGTGGCATATTGTATTCCAAAAGTTGGTCCCCATGGTTCAGACAGAAATACAAGTACTAAACACAAAAGAAATACTAGATGCACATGTCTAAGTAACAACACAGTGAAGTAACAGAATGAAGGAAGAAACTGAAGAAATCAGTAATGTTTTTAAACAGCAAGAGAATAGTCTAATTAAAAGTTAAATTTAAAAAATCAGTGCATATAATGTGCTGAGGAAAAATAATGTGTAACTAAGACAAATGCTCTACTTTTGAACATTCTCCATATTCATTTCCTCATGAATATTTCTGGCTATTCTAATTTTTGCTGCTGTTACCCTCTTGCACACCTTACTGTCTCCAACTGCCAGTTTATAAACATACCATAGGCTAAGCCTCCATTCATGTTACCTACTTTCCACAAAGCTAGAAGCCATAAAGCAATACAGTACTTAACTCACCTATATGCATTATATGTAAAGTAATCTTTAATAGGCCAACTTTTTGCTTCCGGCAATGAATGTAGAATACGATAAAAATAGGAATACTGTCGAGCGATATTTCGAAACTGCTTCACTGCTTCTTCTGAAAGTAAAATTTTTATCTTCTTATTATATCACCTAACAGATAAATAACTTCCATTAACAACTAGCATATGTATTTTTTGCTTTACCACATCAGCCATTTCCCAAGGCAAACTGTATATGTACATACATACATATGCACTCATGCATGTACATAAACACACCAAGTGCAATTATACATCAAATTTATTGAGATTATACCTTAACCCTTTCAGGGTTTCGGCCGTACTAGTATGGCTTACGCACCAGGGTCCATGACGTACTAGTACTCATAAATTCTAGCGCCTTTAAATCTAGTGAGAGAAAGCTGGTAGGCCTACATATGAAAGAATGGGTCTATGTGGTCAGTGTGCGCAGTATAAAAAAATCCTGCAGCACACAGTGCGTAATGAGAAAAAAAAAACTGACAGTGGTTTTGGATTAAAACAGCGACTTTGCACTGTAGTATTTTCGTATGGTATTTATTGTTGTATTCTAGTATTCTTTGTCTCATTGTATAGAATGGAAGACATATTACAGAAATTGAGATGATTTTGACTGGTTTTACAATGAAAAGTACCTTGAAATTGAGCTCAAAGTAGCAGAAATGTTCAATTTTTACGAAAGTTCAAAAGTAAACAAATCATGATAGGCTTCCAATACACGTCAACTGATGAGTCTAATATTCTTCCACAAGTGCGCCGATAGTATTTATACCATTTCTACACTAATGCAGTAGTCTGCATAACAGTAAATCTTCTATATTTTGTGAGAATAAAAATTCAAAATGGAAAGCAAAAGAATGTAAGAGGGGCGTGAGGACGTGACTAATGAACAGAGGAAATGTTATTTTAGAGCCAGGAATGTCTTTCTTGTTTATTCTGGACCCTATTTGGAAATTGGCATCTTCTGAAATTTGTGTGAAACTGGCAAAATTGCTAAATTCTGACCACTGTACTGGATAGTTGAAATTGGTAAATTGGTGGTTTCTTGTACTCATTCGATAGAAAAAGTGGAATTTAGCGAAATAGTTATGATTTTTGTCGACTAGTACATTGGAATTGGCCGAAAATAGGGCTCAAAGTGGGCAAAATCGCCGATGTGTCAACACCGTTGAGACCGCTAACTTCGCGAGAGCATAATTCCGTAAGTTTTCCATCAAATTTGACACTTTTGGTGTCATTATGATCGGGAAAAGTTTCTCTATCTTTTCATAAGAAAAAAATAATTATTTTTTTTTTTAAATTTGGGGGACCCTCAGAACAAGTCTCTGAGAGGGCCTGTGGACCCTGAAAGGGTTAAAATAGTCATCTAGGTTGATCCCACTCTCCTGGTAATACTCATTATGTAGCAGTCACTGTGGTGAATGCTATTAGGCATTCCCATGAAACAATCCAGGATAAAATACCTTTCCCATTAAAATCTTTTTTTTTTTTTCCAACAAACCAGCCGTATCCCACCAAGGCAGGGTGACCTAAAAAGAAAAAAACAAAAGTTTCTCTTTTTAAATTTAGTAATATATACAGGGCCATCCTAGGTAGTAGGTTGGTAAACAGCAACCACCCAGGGAGGTACTACCGTCCTTTCAAGAGAGTGTACAACGAAAGCCTGTAATTGTTTTACATGATGGTAGGATTGCTGGTGTCTTTTGTCTGTCTCATAAACGTGCAAGATTTCATGTATGTCTTGCTACTTCTACCTGCACTTAGGTCACACTACACATATATGTACAAGCATATATGTATATACACACACCCTTCTGGGTTTTCTTCTATTTTCTTTCTAGTTCTTGTTCTTGTTTATTTCCTCTTACTTCCATGGGGAAGTGGAACAGAATTCTTCTTCTGTAAGCCATACGTGTTGTAAGAGGCGACTAAAATGCCGGGAGCAAGGGGTTAGTAACCCCTTCTCCTGTATATATTACTAAATGTAAAAGGAGAAACTTTCGTTTTTCCTTTTGGGCCACCCCACCTCAGTGGGATACGGCCAGTGTGTTGAAAGAACGAAAGATACAGGGCCATATTCCAGAGAGGCAGGGTGACAAAAAAAATATAGGTATCAAAAAAAAATTTAATACTCTACTCACTTTCTCATTCACTTTCTCTTCCTCCTTTCCTTTTTCTAATTTCTCTCCTCATTTTTCTACTTTGTTTTTCTCTTTTTGAACCTTAATCTCTCTTTCTCAAATAATGTGTGAGAAAAAAAAATTCCCATTAGAAAATGATATGATGTTCAAAATTTACCTAGGATTGGTGATCCTTTGAGCATCTGTAGCTGTTGTGGAGTAAAATACAGAGTCGTTGAATAAGATGAAGGTAGAATACGTAAATATGGTTGCCATGGTGACTGTGGGTTCACAAACTCCCCAAGTGTGTGTAGGGCCAAAGACACATTGCCCATGTGTTGCAGGATGGGGTCCCGTTCTATTAGCGAACCTGAAGGAAATACGTACTATGTTTCACATTTTAAGTATTGTAAAAACTTAATAATTAACAATTTTTAAAAATTCTACAATCAATTATTATTATTATTACTGTATTTAAGGAGATGTGCTTTTGGATGATTATATAGGTAGAACATCAATTTTCCGGACCCTCTGGTTCTAAAGCCTTTCCGGATTACTGAGGTTTCCCGCCTTGTAGAGAGCACAGTATTCCTTGGTCTTGGGGTTGGATAAACAACATACAGTTGGGTGGTAAATACACTGCCGTGGAAATTTCAAGTTTCTGCTTGTAAATCTGTATGAATTATAAGAGTTTCTGGACCATCGGTGTCCAGAAAATCGATGTTGTACCTGTACTATATAGACTGTTTCAACTCAGAGCCTACACAATCCTCTCCTAGTGGAAAATGGCAGCTATGCTAACAATTATAATTATAATCATGGGGGAGCACTAAACCCACAGGATTATACAGCAATTGTGGGGGGGGGGGAGGTATTCAGGCTCAATTCGGAGAACTGGAGCACAGATCCAATTCCCTAGATCAAGAGCCCCTCACCAGCATCAAGGAATCTCCCATGAGGGGAGCTGTGTTAACAAGAAAACTTCAATCTGTAATTATTTACACCTACCATCCGGCTTACGACCGAGTTTGGTTCCAAGAAACCGGTCGTAAGTCGAATTGGACGCAAGTCGAACTTTACTACTGAATATCAACATAACTTTTTGTAATGACTATTTTATTGTTTTATTTTGGTATTTCATGTTTTACTTTACTTTTTATGCTGTTAGTACTGTATTTTATACTGTAAGATTTAGGATAAACACTGTGTACAACACAAACACTTGTTTATTTCCCAGAAATTTGGCATAAAAAACACAGTCATAAGTCGAGTCGTCGTATGTCGAGCAGGTCGTAAGTCGGATGGTAGGTGTATATTACACGATGTTACTCCCTGTCAAGTAGGAAAGGTAATAGTAATGGTTGTGACATTTACAGAGAACTTTCACCAGTTTTCATAGTCCTAAAAAAAATATGCAATATATACACACACATTCACGTGCACAATAAAAGCAACGAAAATAAACACTCAACACAAATAAATATTCCCACCAAGCTAAAATAACCAGCATCAATTAAAAAAAACATTAAATTATTTATGTCAAAAGTCTCATCTAAAATATCAAATATAGAGCAAATAATATTTAGTCAGGAATCAAAAGAAACCAAACTCACTCATGTGAAGTGAAACTAAGTGAGTTGCACTATAATGATGCCACAACTAAAAATTGGATGCTTTGATATAGACTGCTGTCAGCCACCACGTACCAAGGTATGATTTTCTTGCAGTCTCCTCTGTTAACATGGCCTCACATGGCACAGAAATTACCACCTGCCCTTGCTCAAGATCCTCAGTTGCCTGAAGACCAAACCCTTGCTCTTCAAACTCTGCAATTTCTACTCCCTTTACCTGAAATAATATACTGAATTATTTTGTGAACAGATTTGATTATGGTAACTCAGGTTATATTTAATACTTTATACAAAATATTTTATACAGATGTTGAAGGTGATAATTGAAAGTACCTGTAGATAAATATGTATTTGTAAACTGATATGTGAAATTGATGATTATTATATTCGTGGAGAAGTGCCTAAATCCATAAGGGTTCATGCAATACATACCTGAAAAATGGGAGGCAAAATTGCATATCGGGAAAGAATGACTGTACATATAAAATAGTCAAATTAAAAGGTATGGTACAGTACTAAAATTCTAAAAATAAATTCTAAATGTCATGGAAGAAAAAAGGTTAAAACATAATATCAGATAAAAGGAGTACAAAAAGTGGGAAGATTGAGAATGCAAAAAAAATTACACTTACTGTTCTACAGGTGGGCCCTGCTTATATAGCTGTAAAATGGAAATTGCTGTAAAGTGAAACATAGCCTTTTTTCACTCTCAAATGCATATAAAAACCTGATAACATGTTTACATTATCATACAATAAGCAGGCAATACAGCTAGGCCTAAAAAATGCATACACAATACACACACTGCTTACCTTAAAATATTTTCATCCTTAGCTTGTAGTGAGTGGTGAATACATTTATTGTAGGAAGTCTGAATAAATGAAGAATATACAACAATATACAATGCATAAATATACAACAATGCATAATTATACAACAAAAGATTTAAAACATACCATAATTTTCTTTTCCTCAAGCCAGGACATGAAAGGTGCTACCTGTTCCTTACGAGGAAACGATGGCAGTTGGATATCTGAAATATATTATCCATTAGTATAACAGGACTTGAACAGATCATACAGTAGATGACAAAAGATATATTGAAGAAAACTAGATGTCTTTGAGGGTGTACAAATCTGTAATGGAGGGAAGGAAAGGTAGGGGTCACCCTAGGAAAGGTTGGAGGGATGGGGTAAAGGAGGTTTTGTGTGTGAGGGGCTTGGACTTCAAGCAAGCATGTGTGAGCTTGTTTATATTGGAGTGGAGGCAAGTGGTTTTTGGGACTTGACAAACTGTTGGAAAGTAAGCAAGGTAAATTTTGTGAAGGGATTTAGGGAAACGGGTTAGCTGGACTCGAGTCCTGGAAAGTACAGTGCCCGCACTCTGAAGGAGGTGGATATCTGCAGGTTAGAGGGGCATCTGAACTGTGGTATCGGTAGGGCTCTGGCAAAACAGTGATAGAAGTGAATGATGGTGAAAGTGTTTCTTCTTTTGGGTCACTATATGTACTTCAGTGGGAGATGGACGAGTTTAAAAAAAATGCTAAAGAAATTTCCCTTTGTTGACTTTTTTGACTGATACAGCAATTACATAAAAATTTTGGAATAAATACTAAGCAAAACCACATTTTTAAATATAATGTTGAAGTTTCACTCAAATTTACAATGATCTGACTAAGCACAAAAACATTCTTAGATATGTAACTGCACATATCAGCAATCTGCATTTAATTTTTTTTTTCAATACGTTGGTTGTCTCCCACCGAGGCAGGGTGACCCAAAAAGACCCCCCCCCCAAAAAAAAAAAAAAAAATACTTTCATCATCATTCAACACTTTCACCTCACTCATACATAATCACTGTCACTAATATAGTGTATAATAGTTACTATTAGACAATGTATATGTTTTATATTCATGCTCTAAATTTATAAGAGATTCATCTGCCAAGTTACAGAGACACTTAAAGCTACCTTAAATTTAGCTATAGCTCTGATGCCTCGTTTTCCCAGAGAATTCTCCCTCCGAGTGGATGGTCATATCAGAAAAAGCCTCCCAGGCCTATCTATACATGACTTCCTGGCATCCCCTATACTACATCTATTAACATAATATAACTTACTCCTTAATTAATCCTCCACTTTCACATTCCATAATGTAAGCTACAAAACTTACTGTACTTCACTCTTGTACATATTAAAAAATAATAAAACAATTATTAAACTATTAAGACACAACCAGTTAATTACATTTCAAATATCTGTAGCTATATTATAAATAGATGTAAAATCATATTCATGGGTCACATCGTAATCAAGTCTGGTACAAGGAAAAGGTTACCTTCAATTCCTAAGATCAAGAGTACATCAAATAAACCCCTTTGAAGGGAGCAATGCAAAATACAAAGATGAAATTTCCCTTTGGAGACTACTGGCAATAAGAGACAAGAACATAGGAAAACATCTACATTATGTCATACAACTGCGCATGTAGTTAAATGCACAAGAAATCCTACTTAACAGTCTATGTCTAATTCTTAAGTAGCCTTAAAGAATTAGGATTAACTTACCCAAAATGTATTATGTACCAGTGGCTGCTTTTGTGTCTAACAATATTTCGTTCCATGTAAACATTATTTTTGTACCATATAAAAAGGAGTAGAAATCTGAATTTGAATGTAACCACCAAAGAAATACCAAAAGGAAAATTATTCAACCATCAACACCCTATAACAGGGTCATACAATACACTTTTTTTGAGCTGCCTTTTTTATAAATTTTAAATGTACGAGTCTATTCTTTCTTAATCCAAGCTCAATTCTGCTACAGCAAAGTTTTAAGATACGTTCACACTAACCATATACAACAGACCTTTAAAAGGTTCATCAGGAGGAGAGAAAGCTTAGGTTATTATCTATTCTTTGATATAAATGAGGAATTTAAATTTAAGTCATTAATGGTAATTCAAGGTTATGAAAGTGGCCCTCCAAGACCATACATCTTTTTTTTTTAATCTTAATAAAGATAAATGGTCAAAATGAAATAATGAACATTTGTTCATTTGAACTCCTTTTATTTAAAGTGAACCACACAAATGAAACAAGGGGCTACTTTGCACATGGCTCAAACATTTTCTTATAAAAACAAACGTGCAAATAAAATAAAATATAAATACCTGACTAATGGGATTCAATTAGATTCAGAATTTTTATATAGAGGGGTTAAGGGGTAGTAATCTGGTCGGAAGGAGAGCTAAGAGATATATCTTAACTATATTATCACACTATTATTATTTTATCTGGGGGGCTTTCGGGGGACCAGGGAAGACTTTGAGGGGGGTCAGCACCGCCTTTCATTGCCACTGATCTGGCTTGATCCAAGGAAGGAAAGAAAATCTCAAGTTCTGTGAATCAAGAGCCCTTTGCTAGCATCAAAACCATCCCATTGAAGGGTGCTGTTCCAAGAATTATACATACATACCTTTCTCTATGTTCCTTATCTTTTCAATTAATGCATAAATTTCCAAGTACTCGGCCCACTCCTGTGCTGCACCTGGAGCAACAGCTGGAGGGACCTTTGTGCAACCTAGTGAATAAAAGTTATTAATTTTATTCATTACAATGTTAGTAAATTTTCATTGGTTACTAGAATTGAAATATTAATCACTGTTATTTCAAATTTATTAGTGTTTCATTATCTGTAATCTTTCATTGTTGTCCCACATCCCCCATTCTTTATGCCACTACCATATATTTACAAATGCTAATCAATGCAGCATATCTTACATATATTTAAGAAATCATGACTGATTTCTACTGTATCTTACAGCTAGACTTTAAGTAATAAAATATTACAAGGTTCCCATTTGAAATAAGTAACTGACTATTTTAGGTTATCCTAGGTAATTTACACATGTTACTATGTATGATAATTATAATTGTGTACCTATACTTAAATAAAGAATCTTTGAGAAATTATACAGTACATGTACTTTAATCCTGACCTTGATTGTAATGTACTTTTTTTTTTTTCAACAAGTCGGCAGTCTCCCACCGAGGCAGGGTGACCCAAAAAAGAAAGAAAATCCCCAAAAAGAAAATACTTTCATCATCATTCAACACTTTCACCACACTCACACATTATCACTGCTTTTGCAGAGGTGCTCAGAATACAACAGTTTAGAAGCATATACGTATAAAGATACACAACATATCCCTCCAAACTGCCAATATCCCAACCCCTCCTTTAAAGTGCAGGCATTGTACTTCCCATTTCCAGGACTCAAGTCCGACTATATGAAAATAACCGGTTTCCCTGAATCCCTTCACTAAATATTACCCTGCTCACACTCCAACAGATCATCAGGTCCCAAGTATCATTCATCTCCATTCACTCCTATCTAACACGCTCATGCACGCTTGCTGGAAGTCCAAGCCCCTTGCCCACAAAACCTCCTTTACCCCCTCTTTCCAACCCTTTCGAGGACGACCCCTACCCCTCCTTCCTTCCCCTATAGATTTATATGCTTTCCATGTCATTCTACTTTGATCCATTCTCTCTAAATGACCAAACCACCTCAACAACCCCTCTTCTGCCCTCTGACTAATGCTTTTATTAACTCCACATCTCCTAATTTCCACACTCCGAATTTTCTGCATAATATTTACACCACACATTGCCCTTAGACAGGACATCTCCACTGCCTCCAACCGTCTCCTCGCTGCTGCATTTACCACCCAAGCTTCACATCCATATAAGTGTGTTGGTACTACTATACTTTCATACATTCCCTTCTTTGCCTCCATAGATAACGTTTTTTGACTCCACATATACCTCAACGCACCACTCACCTTTTTTCCCTCATCAATTCTATGATTAACCTCATCCTCCATAAACCCATCCGCCGACACGCCAACTCCCAAGTATCTGAAAACATTCACTTCTTCCATACTCCTCCTCCCCAATTTGATATCCAATTTTTCTTTATCTAAATCATTTGATACCCTCATCACGTTACTCTTTTCTATGTTCACTTTCAACTTTCTACCTTTACACACATTCTCAAACTCATCCACTAACCTTTGCAATTTTTCTTTAGAATCTCCCACAAGCACAGTATCATCAGCAAAAAGTAACTGTGTCAGTTCCCATTTTGAATCTGATTCCCCATAATTTAATCCCACCCCTCTCCCGAACACCCTAGCATTTACTTCTTTTACAACCCCATCTATAAATATATTAAACAACCATGGTGACATTACACATCCCTGTCTAAGACCTACTTTTACCAGGAAGTATTCTCCCTCTCTTCTACATACCCTAACCTGAGCCTCACTATCCTCATAAAAGCTCTTTACAGCATTTAGTAACTTACCACCTATTCCATATACTTGCAACATCTGCCACATTGCTCCTCTCTCCACTCTATCATATGCCTTTTCTAAATCCATAAATGCAATAAAAACTTCCCTACCTTTATCTAAATACTGTTCACATATATGCTTCAATGTGAACACTTGATCTACACATCCCCTACCCACTCTGAAGCCTCCCTGCTCATCCGCAATCCTACATTCTGTCTTACCTCTAATTCTTTCAATTATAACCCTACCGTATACTTTTCCTGGTATACTCAGTAAACTTATTCCTCTATAATTTTTACAATCTCTTTTGTCCCCTTTCCCTTTATGTAAAGGGACTATACATGCTCTCCGCTAATCCCTAGGTACCTTCCCCTCTTTCATACATTTATTAAACAAAAGTACCAACCACTCCAACACTATATCCCCCCCTGCTTTTAACATTTCTGTCATGATCCCATCAGTTCCAGCTGCTTTACCCCCTTTCATTCTACGTAATGCCAACAACGTACCTCCACCACACTTACATTCTGCTCTTCTTCACTCCTAAAAGATGGTATACCTCCCTGGCCAGTGCATGAAATTACCGCCTCCCTTTCTTCCTCAACATTTAAAAGTTCCTCAAAATATTCTCGCCATCTACCTAATACCTCCCTCTCCCCATCTACTAACTCCCCTACTCTGTTTTTAACTGACAAATCCATACTTTCCCTAGGCTTTCTTAACTCTTAACACTCCAAAATTTTTTCTTATTTTCATTAAAATTTCTTGACAGTGCCTCTCCCACTCTTTCATCTGCTCTCCTTTTGCACTCTCTCACCACTCTCTTCACCTTTCTTTTACTCTCCATATACTCTGCTCTTCTTATAACACTTCTGCTTTGTAAAAACCTCTCGTAAGCTACCTTTTTCTCTTTTATCACACCCTTTACTTCATCATTCCACCAATCACTCCTCTTTCCTCCTGCCCCCACCCTCCTATAACCACAAACTTTTGCCCCACATTCTAATACTGCATTTTTAAAACTATTCCAACCCTCTTCAACCCCCCCACTACTCATCTTTGCACTAGCCCACCTTTCTGCCAATAGTAGCTTATATCTCGCCCGAACTTCCTCCTCCCTTAGTTTATACACTTTCACCTCCCTCTTACTTGTTGTTGCCACCTTCCTCTTTTCCCATCTACCTCTTACTCTAACTGTAGCTACAACTAAATAATGATCCGATATATCAGTTGCCCCTCTATAAACATGTACATCCTGGAGCCTACCCATCAACCTTTTATCCACCAATACATAATCTAACAAACTACTTTCATTACGTGCTACATCATACCTTGTATATTTATTTATCCTCTTTTTCATAAAATATGTATTTCTTATTACCAAATTTCTTTCTACACATAGCTCAATTAAAGGCTCCCCATTTACATTTACCCCTGGCACCCCAAATTTACCTACTACTCCCTCCATAACATTTTTACCCACTTTAGCATTGAAATCCCCAACCACCATTACTCTCACACTTGATTCAAAACTCCCCACGCATTCACTCAACATTTCCCAGAATCTCTCTCTCTCCTCTACACTTCTCTCTTCTCCAGGTGCATACACGCTTACTATAACCCACTTTTCACATCCAATCTTTATTTTACTCCACATAATCCTTGAATTTATACATTTGTAGTCCCTTTTTTCCTGCCATAGCTTATCCTTCAACATTATTGCTACTCCTTCTTTAGCTCTACTCTATTTGAAACGCCTGACCTAATCCCATTTATTCCTCTCCATTGAAACTCTCCCACCCCCTTCAGCTTTGTTTCACTTAAAGCCAGGACATCCAGTTTCTTCTCATTCATAACATCCACAATCATCTTTTTCTTATCATTTGCACAACATCCACGCACATTCAGACTTCCCACTTTGACAATTTTCTTCTTTTTATTCTTGTTAGTAATCTTTACAGGAAAAGGGGTTACTAGCCCATTGTTCCTGGCATTTTAGTTGACTTTTACAACATGCACGGCTTACGGAGGAAAGATTCTTATTCCACTTCCCCATGGATATAAAAGGAAAAGTAATAAGACCAAGAACTATTAAGATAAAATCAAAGAAAACTCAGATGAGTGTGTATAAATAAACGTGTACATGTATGTGTAGTGTGACCTAAGTGTAAGTAGAAGTAGCATATTTATGAGACAGACGAAAGACACCAGCAATCCTACCATCATGTAAAACAATTACAGGCTTTCGTTTTACACTCACTTGGCAGGACGGTAGTACCTCCCTGGGTGGTTGCTGTCTACCAACCTACTTAGTACATTAAATTCCTTTAGACTTTGGCAGCTCATGAGATGAGCAGAAATGCTGATATCAAAGTAACATCTCATACTTATACAGCAGTACTGTATACTGTACCAAGTGTAACACTCTTTAGGAAACTTCAGTCAAGTACATTAAACTAACCTAAAAATTTGTTTCCGCAAATTTCTAAATTAATAATGTATATTTCTGTGAATTATGTCATTAATTTTGCACCAACTAACTTAATAACGAAAGGAAGTCTTGCTAAAATTAATTTAGCTTAATCCTACCCAGCCTATCTTAGGTCAGACTAAATTTTGTTAGAATTATTTAACATCAATAAAATACTGTACGTTAATTTTGTGATGTCCAGGCTGAGTCTTGCATCATGGAAACAATGAATTAATTCTCGGCTATTTTGGGAAAACAATTGTTCCTTTTAATACAAAGACCACAAGCCCTACCTAAAAAGTATAACATATACACCACCAATGAATCTTACTTAACAGTAATCAAAATTCATCAACTAGAAAACTAAAAGTGCTCCACGGAGATCATCACTTACTGCACTAGTTATCAAAATGTGATCTGATTTTCTCAAATAAATTTCAGTAATGCAATTTATATTCAGTTTTTAATCAAGTTACTTTTGATTTAGTTATCCATCTCTGCATGCTAAAACCTTAAAGCAAGTGCTATATAGGATCACAAAATGTATATTTAATTAAATGTGACAACATACAGTGGTACCTCTGGATACGAACTTAATTCGTTCCAGAAGGCTGTTCGAGTGCCGATACTGAATGAATTTGTTCCCATAAGGAATAATGTAAATTTGATTAATTTGTTTCAGACCCCCAAAAATACACTTACAAGAGCACTTACATAAATACACTTACATAACTGCTCGAGTTTTGAGCTGTTCGTATCCCGAGTTACCACTGTATTTAGAACAATCTACCAAAAACTTACGTTTAAAAACTTCATCAACAACAGCCGTCAATTCCCCTCTGGTCTGAGGTAAAAGTTTTACTGGTCCAACATTCCTGTTTGCCGTCTTCTTGGCATTGCTTTTTTTGCCCATTGTACTGCAAAATAAAAGAATGTTACCTACAGAAAATAACACCATGTAATCAACATATCTAAAATAACAACAAACATATTCTGCCCAAAATTAAATACGTACAGTGTTCCAGAACAATGAATGCAGCACAATAAATTGAAATTTTCTATGAAGCAGTTCACTATTATTTTTTAAATTTGGAAATGCAGCTAGCCCTCCACTTTTATGAGCTTCAAACATTCACGAATGCCCAACAAGTGGTGAGTGTTTTGTTTGTTCATTATTTGTTATTAAACCATAACATGTATATACAATATTTTATGGGGTTTTCATGCATTTTATGACTGTTCATGGTTCAATAGGTTAAGGAAGCAGTATTGTTAGGCTAAGTAAATGCTATTATTATATTTCCCTACAATATATTTGCACATCAAATCATTCATGAACACTACAGTTCAGTATTATTATATTTCCCTTCATCATATTTGCACACCAAACATTTGCAAATTTTCAAGATTTGCGAGGTTCTTGATCCCTGACCCTCGTGAATATGGAGGGCCTCCTGTAAAACCTCAGATAACTTTTTGGTCCAACCTGGACCATTATCAAGACTAATTTGATAAGAGTCCAAGTGGGACTAAAATGTTATTTAAAACTCCCTCTTCATACTATGAGTTAATAGTGAACAGGAAGTTAATGTGGTTAGGAAGCATTCCTACACTTAAAACTTAAATAGAGCATAAGTACCTGTAGTATATGACAAAAAAAAATAAAAATAACACTAACATTAAATCCAACATTACAACAATTTACCACATTTAAATAAAAATAAAAATTAGTGAAATTTGATTTAACAAACTAACAGGAAGACAGTTTCTAGTAATGCCAACTGCCTGTTAAAATACAAATACTATATTGAGACTGGATTTGCCATAGTCATAACAATAATGAACAATTCTGGATTTAACAAACTTTGGCCAGTAAATCAGAAATCAATTTACCCAACAGTGTAACAATAACAGACAATTTTGGAAATGGCGAATTTTCTCAGTTAAATTTGTATATAGTCTGTTGGGCACATTACTGCAATTTCTAATGATTTTGTTAATGCTATTATTTTTTTGTATTATGTTGCTGTGGCTTTCATCTGAATTTTTTCTCTCCCTCTGTTGAAACAGTATTATGATTCAAGGTATGAAGGGTATTGGGGCTTCAATGGATATGCAGTACTAATTACTGCACTGTATTTGTTAATGAGCAACACAAACATTTTTTGGAAATCCTATACTTACAAAGTGTATCCTTTGCATAAAACTTTTATAAGTTTATAAAATGTAAAAGATAAAGATTTTATTTCATTGGAAAGGTTACAGTGTGTAATTACAATTTGATTTGTTAAGTACAAAGAAAGCCACTATCATGCTGGGGCATTTATATAGCTGTATAGAAGAAAAAAAGGTTATAATAGTAGTGGGTGAGATAAGATAAGATTGCGTTCGGATTTTTAACCCCAGAGGGTTAGCCACCCAGGATAACCCAAGAAAGTCAGTGCGTCATCGAGGACTGTCTAACTTATTTCCATTGGGGTCCTCAATCTTGTCCCCCAGGATGCGACCCACACCAGTCGACTAACACCCAGGTACCTATTTGCTGCTAGGTGAACAGGACAACAGGTGTAAGAAAACGCATCGAAATGTTTCCACCCGCTGGGAACCAAACCCGGGCCCCTTTGTGTGTGAAGCGAGAGCTTTAGCCACCAGGCCACTGGGCCCGGTGGGACCCCAGTATAAATATAAGACTTTTTTGGGAGTTATCTAAAGTTAAATCTAAATAATGTACTTTTATTTGCCCATAAGTGAGTGCATTCAAGAACACTACGAGTATTTTGGCATAAGTACACATAAGTAAAATTATCATACACAATGTAAACTACCTAGGATAACCCAAAAAAGTGACTTATTTCCATCGAGGTCCTTGTAATATCTTATTTAAAAGTTAAAACAGCTAAGTAACTCAACTGTGTAAAAATCAGTTACAATAACAGGAAATATACTAAGGTAAAAAAAAAACCTATGCAATCAAAGCCTAAATAAAAACTTGTGTAGATAATCTAAATAAAACTGTTATAAGTAAGTAAGTAAGTAATAGGAGACAATAATAAAGTTGATGGAAATACATCAAATAATGGTTGACATTGTCAGGTTTAAGGTGTCTGACAGTGACACTATTTGTGCTGTGAATTGTGTGTCCAGTTAAGCACCCTTGGGTAAGGCCGGTACCTGGATGGGTGACCCGGCAATCACCCTTAGCTTAGAGGTACCTCCATATACCAGGCTTGTACCTGACACAGGGTATACCATACCAGGTCAGCCTACAATACTAGATTTATTATTATTATTTTTCTGGGGGAGCACCTAAGTTATCATGGTCATAGGTGCTTGGAAATGGGGTTACAACCCTATCGACTGCACGATGGTCATTACGGCTGCATGTAACTTTTCCCCACCAGCCAAGAATACTCTAATCTCCAAAATAAGAATTAAAGTATACGGTGAGCATATATAAACTGAGAGATATACACCTGAAGGTGTATATATGTCCCCCCATGAATCTCTGGTCCCTTCACATCCAGCAACCCCAGTGTAGGAACAGAGAGCGCTAAACCCAGCAGGCTTATGGCATATAACTGTCACAATGGCGAGTACTTACAAATATCACCAGAGGCGCTGCTACCCTAGTGTCAGAGCTTGTGTATATTATTAAGTTTGTTCCCTGCGGCTATTTCTGGTCATGGTTGGAGGAGAGAGTCGCCAGGCGCACCTCAAGCGCTAAACCCACTGGGGGTCTTGCACCCCCTGGGCATTGGCAGGTAATCAGACTTGATCCAAGGAAGGTGGAAGATTTCTCAGCTTCCTTGGATCAAGAGTCTTTCATCGGTATTAATGTACACTCCTCTTTCATCATGAGTGGCTCTACAGTCTCCAATTTTCTGGGTTATTCTAGGTAATTTACACTATATATGATAATTGTACTTATGTATACCTGTGCCTAAATAAACTTATTTATTATTTTAATCATATATCTACCCATGTATCTGCATTACATATATGTTCATTATCAAGGAAATAGATACACACTTTCCTTTCCTAGATTCTCTACACATATGCTGCTATGTATGATAATATATGTAACTGTATACCTGAATAAACTTACATAATAATAATAATATCTTTATTTACTACAAGTACATGTACAAGTTATACAGTCCTAGCTGACATCAGTGACATAGTACTACTATATAAAAAGCCACTTGTTATGTAGAGAATTTCGGGCAAATTAGGTTAGTTTTGTCCCAGGATGCCACTCACACCAGTTGACTAACACCCAGGTACCCATTTTACTGATGGGTGAACATAGACAACCGGTGTAAAGAAACACGCCCAATGTTTCTACCCTCGCTACTAATCGAACCCGGAATCGCCGTGTGAAGCGAGAGCTTTAGCCACCAGGTTTATGCCTGACTGGTCTAAAACCATTTCGTTCATACTATTACTGCTAATAATATTAATTATATAAAAATAATAATAATAATTATGTTAAAACAAGTGTTACATACACCTTTTTTTGGTTATCATTGCTAGTTAAAATATATATAAAATATATATAATATGGCGCCAATGCACGTCCACATCTAGTAAATCTGATTATCGCATTCATGGAAGGTGTAGAAAATACTGTATATTTTCCAAAAAATACAGTGTATTTTGTATGTAAACTGATAGAATATATTGTAGGTAATAAAAATTAATCTGTAAATAAATAAAGAACCAGCGATGGGTGAGCGTTGCTGGGGACTTGTGGCCATTGTTTTGAATTGACCGAGACAAACGTTAGTGAAAATCGGAAGAATTTTCGTCGCTCTAGGGATTATATTGGGCTTAAAACCTCTCAAATAGGATCCAAAATTGTTGGATTTGCAGTCCTGCATAATATGAACATTAGGCGAGTGGATAGGACAGTCAAGGAACCCCAGCTAAGTCATGTCTATATTTATGGAGTTTTGAGACTGACCGCGGGTTCAAATCCCACTCGTGGTATGTTTTTTTTTATGTTGGAATTCTGGCCAGTATTTTCTTCATAATTTTAGGCAGGGGGTTTTGTGTATGACACACCGTAATCTCCAGACTAATTGGCGAGTCTTATTATTATTATAAATTCTCCTTCAATGTATATGTGGAAATTTATTTGGTCCAAATAGTTCCACAGCTCAGATCCAGCATGGGCGTCTGGTCATCTGAGCCGAGCGGCCCTTAAACCCTCCCAAACAAGGCATTCTCTGGTTGGCGGTTGGTAAGCTTATTTAATTTATAGATTTACTCTTCAGGGAAGGAGTAGGTAGTTTTACTGGTAGTACACTAATATTAGGTTTACTAAGGCATCTGTAGATAATGATAGAGTAGACCTAAGACCTTAACATAGGTAGTAATAGGCCGATAATGTAGGCAAACACTAGGATAAGTTAGCTAGGGAGAACTGGCAGCCCTAGCTTGAATGGCGGGGCGCAGGTCACAAAGACAGAATAGCGTCCTTCTTACGATAGACACCGACTGGACAAGACGTGCCGTGAACAGCAGGCGGCGCCCCCACGTGTCTTCACATCTGAGACCTGGGGAAATCTGGTAGAGGCACCTCGATGTACCGTAGATGATCTCCATCAGCCCATACAGTAAGACGAGATATTCACCTTTTCCCGTAGGTTCTGGCCAGTGACTTAGGAGATTGTGGGTTGAGTTAACTGAGGGCTCGGCGTGCTACAGAGAGAGTATGCCCAGTAAGTACCAGCGTCTCAGAGCCGTCTGAAGCTAGTGTCTGAGTCTGCATAGTTATACTAGGGGATACATACCCTCTTGGATATAGGAATTTCTGAGGTGCAGGCAGGACACTAATAACGATTGAATATTGCAGGAATTTAATGCTCCCGGTTGCACATGGTTTCCAAGGGGAAGTCCAAAGGGGCTAAAGCTAGGCTTAGGAAGTTGAAGATCAGGATATATGCTGCAACACCAAGTAAGTTAGTCCTTTATACGTGCATGCAGGCGAAGTTTCTTGCAATACCAATCATTTGTGAAAATCTGTTCTATAAGCCACTTGTGAGGCTGAGGTACCCACCTCAGAGCTCGGTGTCAACAGAGTTTGCCAGGGTAGGCGACTCACTTGGAGGCAGTCCACACAAATTTTCACATATATGTATTCATTTTTTAAATTTAATATACAGTCCAAATATTTATGTTAATGTTTTTGCCAGAATTCCTGGTGATGTATATTTCATTTGAAATTAATATAGGTCCAGAGTGACTTGTGGAGATATGACAGTAGTAGGTATCGAAGGGGGACATTTGCGACCTAAGTGTCCTAAAATTTCTACATGTCTCTGTAGCTTTGATAAAGAATAATTATCTTTGTTACCATTTACTGGTGTGTATCTAATGAGATTCATCCAAGTAAATTTAATTTTCCACAGGAGGAGTGCTAAACCCGTATGGGTCATACGGGTAATATGTAAGGCAATAAAGTTTGAACTAAAGGGAGGAAAGGTCAGGTCTCGTTTTTTGGATCAAGAGCCTTTCACCGGCTTCAAGGAGCCTCCCTTGAGAATTCAGTGAGTGGATGATGATAATACTAATAATAATTGAGACGAGATGATTGGGCAAGTCTAATAACACCTATTGACCTTGTTTACTAGTAGTAAATATGGTAAGTTTATTTAGGTTGAGGTACACATAAGTACAATTATCATACATAGTAATATATGTGTAAATTACCTAAGATAAGCTTATTTCGAATGGGGACCTTGGTGACCATCTTGGGTTATCCTGAGCTACTCGTGTGTGTCGTCACTGGGCAATCAGAGGTGTCCATCTCCTGATTTGATGAGACAAACATGATGATAGTCACAGGTGAAATTACATACAAATTTCACTGACAACATTTCGCCTCCACAGTGGGTTTTATATTTTTTCTTGTGACTTGATAAAACTCACTCTACATGGGCGAAACTTGGCCAAGTTCCCACGTAAATGCATCTGTCTCAGTCAGCCAAAGCGTGTATATTAGTGGCAACTGCAAGCAAGTTTATTCAGGTATACACAAATAGTTACATAGATTATCATACACAGCAGCATATGTGTAGAGAACCAGGGATAACTCAAAAAAGTCAGTGACTTATTTCCATTGGGGTCCTTTTAATACCTTATTATTATACTATAAAAGAGATATACTAGGAATAAAGTAAACTGAGTTATTTATATTTACACGTGTGTTCACTAAAAAATCATCCCTTTCTGTCGTTACATTCATTAGGCAACTTTTGGCTCTCTTCTTGAACTGGTTCATGCTATGACTGGCTTTGACATGTGCAGGCAGTCTGTTCCATTCCTTTACTGTTGTACAATGAAAGGTGTTTGAAGCCTGGCCACTGACTATGGGTACTACAAAGGTGTGCGCTCTCCCCTAGTACTATGACTGCTTTGGTTCCCAGCCCTGATAAAGCAGACAAGACAAGAATAAAAGCTATCAGCCCCTTCATTATCTATCAACAGTTCACGAGCTGCAGCAACCTCAACTGGAACCCGAAATAATTTTTGGAAGATGGTGTTTAAAATCCTTATAACTGTTGCTGCTGTGGGTAGCGTGCCCCGGGAGCACACTACCTGCATCATAGTCCC